>NC_079480.1:3120184-3432202 GCF_026230105.1 Diorhabda sublineata
TGCTAATCATGGTAAAAGACACTGCGCTGGAGGAAATTCTGAAGTGAGTTTTGTATTCTCGCTAATTCGGTGTATAAAATTAATTATAAAACCTGATTCCAAGCATTATTTTGAGGCAAATTGTATAGTCCGAACGCATAACTCTTGTCATAGGAGCTATTAAAAGGAAAGATCCATAATCCCTGATTAAAACATCTTAAATCTATAACACAAGTTTTATAAATACAAAGTTGTAAAGAAATTGGCGATACAAAACTATAAGGGGTTGTATCCACGTGTTTTCTTGTGAAGAGGCTTTTCATTAGATAAATACATACCTAGAATAAATGTACATAAAACAAATTTTTACATAAAATATTGGGTTCCATTGTTGGTCCGATATCATACGACTTATAACCTAACTGTGTATTATGTGGTTGTTTATTTCTATTGGAATAATGGATGATCCTGTCGGTATTATTTACGGATTGTAAATTATTAACATAACTATAATTTCTTCCCTAATACTCACAAAAACTAGATACGTGGTGTATCGATACATACCACCAAATTAGCTAGGAATAACTAGCTCTGCGAAATAGCTTTACTACTTAGACCTGCTCCTCTGTGTTCAATTTTTCGCCGCATTTGAGCCTGTAGTCTTTTTTCACACCATCCACGATGCATTTCTTTCACTGCAGTTCACCGTCGGCAACATCTGAGCTGGTGCAGACAACGGCAACAGGAGAGAAAAACTGACATAATATAGCTACGAATCAATTCACTCTAAGAAACCGTCATGGAAAGTTACGTGATATTGAAGTTGCTGTTAACATGTAAATGACTATTTAAACAATCATTTGAAAGAGCCTTATCCAAATGGACATTCATAACTCCATTTCAAAGAGGAACTTACGTTTAGATGTGAAGTTTTTCCACATTTTTTTTTCCTTAATGTCTTAACGTGGTCATCACGATCACTAAATTCTAATCCCGTGGAAAATATGTAGAAAATTATACAATTTCAAGTCTTATGTCACTGAGTAGAGAACTTCTAATACTTTGTGGGTTTATTAGTGATGTTTGAAGAACTTTTCTTTATTGTTGACCGAAAGAAGCCATTTCCATTCCATATGAACGAATTTCTCATTCAATTTTCAATAAATTAACTTTTTGTCGTTCGCATGAACAATATACATTGCGAATATAGTATACATAGTAATTTTATTAAATATACATCAAACTTTTACCAAAAGGAAGCAGTATATCATAAACTATCATTAGATCAATTAACAAAATTGTAATTTTCAAAATTATATACAATATCTTCCCATTGTTGAAATCAAATCTTTCGCGGTTGCATATCATATTTGGTACATTATTAAGCAAATATATTCACCATGAAATTGTGTTTGACTTTATCAGTTTTATTGTCAGTAATTTTGGTCGAAGCTGATGAAGGAAAGTACACCAGCAAATTTGACAATATTGATTATAAAGCCATTTTAGCAAGTGAAAGATTGTTGTTGAATTATTACAAATGCATGATGGACGAAGGACCTTGTACACCGGATGGAAAAGAATTGAAAAGTAAGATACATTTCTTATGGTGTATCAAATGTCATATCAGTAAGCTCTACCTATTTGTATTATCTCAACAAGAAATTTTCGATGCAAGGACTTTCTTCAAATCATCTGAGTTAAACTGGTCAGTCCTAAATCTAATTTTCTCATTATTTATGTATTCGTTGGATCATTTTTACTGTTTTCCCATCATACCCATACAGGCTTGTATAATATTTTCTTGTTATTTTTTCCGATTTTTTCTATGTTATTACTTTTTATAACTTTATTTCCTATGAAAACTATTTGTGCAGATTGAAAGTTGAGTATTCATACCTGACTATAAAGGCAGAAATAAAATTAGTCCAGTAAACAACGGTAAAAATATTGTATCACCTCAGAATTCCATCAAGTCGCATGGATTTTTCTATCTCTCATTGTCAAAATTCAAGAAAATAAAAGTTAAAGCATTTCGAAACTTAAAAAACATTTGTAGAATCAAAATAGAGATCTCATGATGTTCATTTAAGCAATGTATTTCAACAGCCATACCGGCTATTTTCGCCATGTTTGGAATACATTAAAACCTTTATTAAAAAGGAAACATTCAAAGGGTTGCAAAACGGTACCAGTTAACTTTGAAAAGTTCTATCTCTAAACCATTCAAACTTCTTGATTTTTTTATTTGTATTCAACTAAAGTGATTTGCAAATTTATATTGTTTAATTTCAAGTGGGGTGGCAGTATCAAATGACAATTTTTCTCCATGAAATATTTCTTCGCAATAACTTCCTTATTTTATGTAAAATCTTTTAACGTCTCCTTTGAATGGTTATTAAAATTCTTTGAAAAAGATCCAATACTTTTTTTTTCGCTAAAATTTACCGTATTCCACGTATTCAATTTTCAAAATCTTCGGTTCACTAAATAAATCCAAACTTTAATAAATCATAACTCGGTTTGTATTAGGTTTATAACGAAAAAAATATATTCTCTCTATATTTTTTTGAAAAATACATTTAACCTTCTCACATTTTTTTCGATGAACTAAGAAGTTTTTGAGGTATTTATGAAATAAAAATATACTTTTCTTGTCACATAAATTCAAAATTTCAAACACGAATAAGTCAAAAAGTATTAGTTTTTCCAGAAAACTCCATAGAATAATTTTTGCTTAGAATGCATTTTCTATCGATTTCTATGGTTAGTTTCAACGAAAAATTATCACCCCCTAGTTGGGGTGGTATTCACGGTATGGGGTAAATTTGGCTTTTTTGGGTATTTACTATCTATTGTTACCGTTGTTCACTGGACTAAATGCTTATCAATGAAGAAATGTCTTTATCTTAAATAAAGAGGCATCGAAATTTTATTCATATTTTTAAGAAATTTTCATTCAAAATTGAAAAAAATCACTCACAGGTCTTATTATAGAAACTCTGGTAACTGGTAGGTGTATTTGGATAAAAAATCATTTTGGTCTGTCACTTAAACTTTGTTGAAAAGGAGTATGAATTTTTTGAATTACACTTCAACACTTTTACTGATATTTTACAGAAGTTATTCCGGAAACATTGGAGACTGAATGTGGGAAGTGTACGGAAAAACAGAAGGCAGCCGCTAAAGAAATTATACATTTTATGGTAAACAACAAACTTGAGTTGTGGAAAAATTTATTGGAAAAATACGATCCCCAAGGTACTTATAGAGAAAAGTATCAAGATGAATGGAGAAAACAAGGATATCCTTTATAGACATAACAGTACTTTGTGGTTGAATTTGAAATAAAATTATTGGCATTGAATGTTTTGACTTGAGCTCTATCGTTATTTTTATTGCATAATTATTTTGTAAACAAAACTCCATATCGCAAGACGTTGATCATTTGGTCAATCTTCTGTCCTCCAGCGCCACAGATCGACGTTCTATACTGATCCGTGTGCACATAAAATCAGTGCACTTGTAGCTCACGAATGTTATAATATAAAATTTTGTTTCTAAACTTTCAATTTCTCATTTTGTAATAAGATTTAATATGCTAACTAAGATTATCGGTTTGATAGCGGATTAAAAATATTTTTGGCATCGTCGAGTTTTACCTATTCATTTTTTTACCCCCATAGTAATTAGCCACGCTTCGCCGTTGTGTCAGAGTATAACTAAATAAAGTATTCGAAATGTTTAATTTAAGTCAAATAATTTGGTCGAAGTTGATTTTTAATCATATTCTCAACGCAAATCGTAGATATTTCATTTTTGTATCAAGTTTATCTTTAATTATACAGTGCTTTTCAGATAAAAGTATCCACCTTTAATAACTTTTGTAATACTGGTATTTAGAAAAAATCCAAAAACACGTCAATTTATGTTGGAAGGGGCAAGCATTATGGCTTATTTAAACTTACTGGAAAAGCCACCCCCTCACCCCTAGCAGCATCCCCTTTATTTTTTTAAATTACTTTTCATATTTTTTATGTAAAATTTGGATACTCCTCTTTGAGCTGATTTCAAAAATGTATAATACTTGTAGGTTAAAGTGGTTAGTTTATGAGATAAACAATTTTTCTTTTAAGAGCACAAATTTTACTTATTATTTACTTTCACCTTATTTGCCTGTACTAAAATGGGTTGTACAACAGTACAAACTCTTTAATCTTTTTAACTGTGCTATTTATTATGAAGTTACAATAAGTGTTCAAAATGAGTACCATTCACTTCCATACAATGGTATAATCTATTTTGAAATGCCTCTCTGACATTGCTTAATACGGCTGGATTTAATTGTCGACATTCATTTTCTATCCTCTCTCGTAAATCATCCAGAGATTCTGGTTGGGTAGCATAAACTTTTGTTTTTAAATACCCCCATAAAAAGAAGTCTAGGGGTGTTAAATCCGGTGACCTAGATGGCCACTCCATCATCTGCCCCTTTCTACCTATCCAACGAGCGGGGAATGTTTCGTTTAAAAATTGTCGGACAGGCATATTATTATTGTTGTAATACGTGGGTCAACCCCTTCCCTGAGTAACTCAAGATATGATTCACCATTTAAATTTCCGTTGATGAAGAAAGGTCCGACAATGTGGTCACCTAGGATACCACACCAAACGTTTAACTTTTGGGGATGTTGTGTATGGAATTCACGCATAATATGTGGATCACTTTCAGCCCAATATCTACAATTATGCCTACTTACTAATCCATTTAATGACCATGAGCATTCATCAGAAAAGCAAATATTGTTTAACAATTGTGGATTGTTATTGATAATTGATTCGCAAAACTCTAGACGACGATCAAAATCATCTTCATTCAATTCGTGCACCAACTTAACTTTGTATGGGTGGTACTTGAATTTATGTAGAACTCGGAAAACTGTAGAAGATGAAACACCGATCGCTCTACTTATTGTTGACAACGATTGGGGTTGTTGAGCCTCTAAGCCGACTTGCCCTAAAATTGCCACTTGGATTGCTTCGTTATTTACGAGTCCCTCTCGCTTATGCACTTTATTGCAAACAGACCCTGTTGTGGTAAATTTCTCCATCAGTTGAATTACATACTTATGAGTTGCATGTCTTCCGTCGTGTAATTCGTTAAATATTCTAGCAGCAGCTCTTGCACAATTATTATTATGGTAGTATAAACCTACAATTTCAATTCTTTCTTGCAAAGAGTAAACCATTTCAGAGAAACAAAATAAATAATGTATCAAATTACACTATCAATAGTGACTACAAATTCTAGTTGACAATGTCAAACTTTAATAAAAACTAGAGTTTTTTGTTGTTTGGATTTTTTAAGTAGAATAAATAGCACAGTTAAAAAGATTAAAGAGTTTGAACTGTTGTACAACCCATTTTAGTACAGGCAAATAAGGTGAAAGTAAATAATAAGTAAAATTTGTGCTCTTAAAAGAAAAATTGTTTATCTCATAAACTAACCACTTTAACCTACAAGTATTATACATTTTTGAAATCATCTCAAAGAGGAGTATCCAAATTTTACATAAAAAATATGAAAAGTAATTTAAAAAAATAAAGGGGATGCTGCTAGGGGTGAGGGGGTGGCTTTTCCAGTAAGTTTAAATAAGCCATAATGCTTGCCCCTTCCAACATAAATTGACGTGTTTTTGGATTTTTTCTAAATACCAGTATTACAAAAGTTGGATTAAAGGTGGATACTTTTATCTGAAAAGCACTGTATATTTAACGCAATTTGTACCCTCATTACCCATTCATAGGGTTTGTGTTTAGTCATAACACTGTGTAATTATAAGTATGTGAAATCCTTATAAGTCAAAGCACATAAGATTCAATGCAATTTGTATGAATCATTAATTGTATTAATCAGAAAATTAACCTCGTTCTTAGACCTAGGTCATTTCATTGAAAATTGTATAAATAAATAAAATTAAACAAGTTTGCTTGTTAAAAAACTACATTTAATTATTAATATTCTATTTTGAATTAACTACTTATTTATTACGAAAGTCAAATTTCAACGGATTATTTACATTTTATTTTTACATGATGATAATTTTTGCAACCTATCTTTAAATTTATTACTGAACACACCTATGACTTGAAAAGACAGATTATTATGTTTACAAAAAATGGTCATAGTTTGACTTTCAAAAAAATCCGATAGATGTCGCTAGCTACACCGTCTGCTCTTTTTAAGTGTGGGACAAACTATTTCATGTTTTAGAGGTTGTCTTTTACGCAAATAAAATGTCATTTTCCATTGAAGACTGTCTCTAATGAAAATAAAAATATTTTTTTATGAAACTTCATAATAATAATATTTTGATGACATTAAATTATAACAGTATGAATCTTGAAGTATTGCAGAATTGACATAAGAGAGGATCAGCAATAGTCTTCTTATTCTGGCTCATTCTTTAATGCCTGAAATACTCAGTACGCACAGTATCTACTAGATCACTGTTATGACTTTTTACAAATTCCTTTCCTAGACTTTGTTCCAATATGTCGATTTATTAGTGGTGCATGTTTCGCTATGGTCTTTACTTAAAACCTGGTAGAACTTACAGTTTACTATCTCCGCACATGAACCAACCAACACATTTAACGACAGTATCGAACAATCCATTCACATTTACAATCCATTTTTAGTTAGATTTAGTCTCCTTTCTCAAGCAGCAAATGTTGCAGTACAAAAATATTCAGGGTCAGTAAAATGTTTTTGAACCGGTTTTCTCGTTAGTTGCTTCCAAAGAATTTATATGGATAATTGTTTTTCCTGTGGCACAGCCAGATCAATTTTGAATCCATGATGTGGAAACTAAATGCTACGATTGTAGTTTGACTATGAGAATAGATCGAAATGTCACATATCTAGGCTTCGTCGTAGTTTTTGAGTCATCTGTATATTGAAATATTGAGTGCAAGATCCCCGTTCCCAATATTTCTTTCTGTTATCATTTTTTTATCAGTGAATCATTGGAAAGATTCACTTTAGAAAGCACTTGAACTGAGGTGTTCAGTGAACTCAGAGCCTTCTGTCTATGATTACACCTAGGTATTTCACATGGTTCTTTGGGTGAATGGCGAGACCTCCGATCTTAAGTTCTATTGGGCCATGACGTTTCTTCCAAACTATCATCACAGCTTCTGTTTTCTCGGGAGTTATCTTAAGTCCAACTGACCTCATCCAAGCTTCTATTTCTTCCAGAGCATCATTACACCTTTCCATTAGAACTGGTTCTGTTTTGGCTTTGATCATGACTGCGAGATCATCTGCATAGGCCACTGTCGATACTCCTTCCATTAGTCCTAAGTTTAAAACCCTATCATAGATAATGTTCCACAGCAATGGGCCCATAACACTACCTTGTGGCACTCCAGCTGTAATGGGTACCACCTCATCCTCCTCTATACAGAGAGACCTACTAGAAAGATAACTGCTCACCATTCTTAGGATGTAAGGAGATATGTCCCTCCTCTCCAGTTCACCTATTATCTGCTGCCAGTCTGCTGTGTTAAACGCATTTTGAACATCCACTGTAACAAGTGCACACAATTGTCTATTTCTAAAGGTCTTCCGCAGCTTTTCTCTCACAAAGCTGCAAACACTTTCTATGGCATTTACTGTAGACATACCCTTTCGAAAACCAAATTACCTGTTGGAAAGATTTTGCTTGTGTTCAAGCTCTTTGCGTATCCTTTCTGATAGTAAGTGTTCTAGGAGTTTCCCTAAGGTGTCCAGTAAGCATAGGGGTCTAAAGGATGATGGGCTAGGCCCGTCCTTATTAGGTTTCCGTAGTTGTACCAGCCTTGCCATTTTCCAGCAAGTAGGGAAGAGGCCCTCTCTAAGAAGCCTGTTGAACATTTTCAGTAAGTATTCGGGTGCTAGTTTTACCACTAGGGGAAGCAAAAATAGAAGATTTTAATGGCAGGGATTTAAATTATTGCGCATTTCGATAACGTAGATGCTATTAAAATAGCAAAGTCTTTTGAAAATAGCAAGCGTGCACATGGACATTAAGTATAATTTATTGAAGATGTTATTAACAGCAAATAAATTGATATTGAATATAATTTAAGCAATGAAAATATTGCAGACTTGTTCACTAAGAGGATTTTTCATGGAAAAAATTTGTCAAACGAAAATTTATATAAATTTAATTCAAATTAGATTGTACTGTGAGTTAATTGTGTTGTGTGATTCGATTTCACTATCAATTGAGAAGGATGTTATGGAAGGTAACCTTAATCTAACATTTAGTACATCCAAAAAAAAACTATACAGATTATGATTCCTTTGAATTTGAAAAGAAAATTATACTTTTGAGCATTTCATCGCACCAGATCAACTAATAATATTGTTTCTCTGGTAGCAATTACAAGCTTGCTATTCAGTGGACGTCAGTGGACGTCTAAGACGTAGTTAATATTTATTTCCACTGACAAGTACCTGTTCTCTTTCTTTCTCAGCATGAGAGTTTATTATCAGTAGCAGTAACACAAGGATATCGACAATTGTTCGAAAAAAATTATAAGCAACAAGCTTGAGGAAGTTGTTATAAAATTTTTGATCATTTATCAATGTATCAACTTTTTGTTGGGTATAGGAAAAAATTTGTTGTTTGATTCCATAATTTCATTAATATTCTTGTCAGTACTACAACCAAATCGTGGTATTTAGGAAAAATTGAATATTTGAAACGACTAAATTGAAATGAATCAAAATGAATTCATGGCAACGTGATAAAATGAAAGCAGCCCGTGGGATCTGATTTCAGTATAATGTTGTACCTGATTGGTTGTCTTCAATATCCAAATTAATTGATTTTATTGGATTTCTATCACAACAAACAAAAAATTCTCAAATAAATAGCAATTGCCTCTACTTTCTTATCAATCATTCATTGTGAAGAATAGTTTTCAAGTTTAACTTGTATCTGAATATCAAAATTTGTTGGATTTATTGAATAAAAATTAGAGTCTATGTGCGTCAGTCTATCTTTTTTTATTATTACTAATTTAACAGTCCCGGCATATTGTATAGTTGAAAATTATTTCATTTACGTTAAATAATTACCATGAAGTAATTACTTTTACTACGGTTTTGCAATCTCTTTTTTCTTCTAATAACTCAGGAATCTAATTATACATTAATTAAAACTGACAACAAAGGATTGAGAATTTATATTCATATAATGCATAATAATTATATCCAATGATTGAATTATAATAAAAAAGTAAATCGATAGCCTCCTACTTACTGCAAGTTCTTTATATATAAAAATATAAATACTCCCTTTTCATTGAAAACGAAGTCATATCGCAAAATGAAAACAATTCTGTTTATTTTCATCGCTGCAACAGGAGTTTTCGTTTGTGCTGAAAAATATACTACTAAATACGATAATGTTGATATTGATACTATAATCAAAAGTGATAGATTGCTGTTAAATTACGTTAATTGTCTTTTGGATCGAGGAAAATGTACACCTGACGGCTTGGAGTTGAAAAGTGAGTACTTTTTTTTTTATACAATTAACATGTTTGTCTACTAATACTACAGTCAAATAAATTGAGAAAATGAATCAGAGTAAAATTTTATGGTACAACAGGATATTTTCAACAGAAAAGTTACAACAATGTAGTTGGTTTTTTAATGACATCAGATAGTCATAACAAGATAAATAATTATAATACAAGTTATTTAATTTATTCGTAGTAAACCCCTAAAAAAATCAACGAGCTCTTAAACCAAAAATCACTAGATTTATCACCATAATTGAAACTTTCAAGAACTAGAAATGTGCGAAAAATCATTGAAGATGCAATCAGCTGATCTAATCGACCTTTGATAGGTTGTTAAACCAAAAATTACTAGATTTATCACCATAATTGAAACTTTCAAGAACTAGAAATGTGCGAAAAATCATTGAAGATGCAATCAGCTGATCTAATCGACATTTGATAGGTTGTTAAACCAAAAATTACTAGATTTATCACCATAATTGAAACTTTCAAGAACTAGAAATGTGCGAAAAATTATTGAAGCTACAATCAGCTGATCTAATCGACATTTGATAGGTTGTTAAACCAAAAATTACTAGATTTATCACCATAATTGAAACTTTCAAGAACTAGAAATGTGCGAAAAATCTTTGAAGCTACAATCAGCTGATCTAATCGACATTTGATACGTTGTTAAACCAAAAATCACTAGATTTATCACCATAATTGAAACTTTCAGTAGCTAGAAATGTGCGAAAAATCATTGAAGCTACAATCAGCTGATCTAATCGACATTTGATAGGTTGTTAAACCAAAAATCACTAGATTTATCACTTAAATTGAAACTTTCAAGAACTAGAAATGTGCGAAAAATCATTGAAGCTACAATCAGCTGATCTAATCGACATTTGATAGGTTGTTAAACCAAAAATCACTAGATTTATCACTTAAATTGAAACTTTCAAGAACTAGAAATGTGCGAAAAATCATTGAAGCTACAATCAGCTGATCTAATCGACATTTGATAGGTTGTTAAACCAATAATCACTAGATTTATCACCATAATTGAAACTTTCAGTAGCTAGAAATGTGCGAAAAATCATTGAAGCTACAATCAGCTGATCTAATCGACATTTGATAGGTTGTTAAACCAAAAATCACTAGATTTATCACTGAAATTGAAACTTTCAAGAACTAGAAATGTGCGAAAAATCATTGAAGCTACAATCAGCTGATCTAATCGACATTTGATAGGTTGTTAAACCAAAAATCACTAGATTTATCACCATAATTGAAACTTTCAGTAGCTAGAAATGTGCGAAAAATCATTGAAGATGCAATCAACTAATCTAATCGACATTTGATACGTTGTTAAACCAAAAATTACTAGATTTATCACCATAATTGAAACTTTCAAGAACTAGAAATGTGCGAAAAATCATTGAAGCTACAATCAGCTGATCTAATCGACATTTGATAGGTTGTTAAACCAAAAATCACTAGATTTATCACCATAATTGAAACTTTCAGTAGCTAGAAATGTGCGAAAAATCATTGAAGATGCAATCAACTAATCTAATCGACATTTGATACGTTGTTAAACCAAAAATCACTAGATTTATCACCATAATTGAAACTTTCAGTAGCTAGAAATGTGCGAAAAATCATTGAAGATGCAATCAACTAATCTAATCGACATTTGATACGTTGTTAAACCAAAAATTACTAGATTTATCACCATAATTGAAACTTTCAAGAACTAGAAATGTGCGAAAAATCATTGAAGCTACAATCAGCTGATCTAATCGACATTTGATAGGTTGTTAAACCAAAAATCACTAGATTTATCACCATAATTGAAACTTTCAAGAACTAGAAATGTGCGAAAAATCATTGAAGCTACAATCAGCTGATCTAATCGACATTTGATAGGTTGTTAAACCAAAAATCACTAGATTTATCACCATAATTGAAACTTTCAGTAGCTAGAAATGTGCGAAAAATCATTGAAGATGCAATCAACTAATCTAATCGACATTTGATACGTTGTTAAACCAAAAATTACTAGATTTATCACCATAATTGAAACTTTCAAGAACTAGAAATGTGCGAAAAATCATTGAAGCTACAATCAGCTGATCTAATCGACATTTGATAGGTTGTTAAACCAATAATCACTAGATTTATCACCATAATTGAAACTTTCAGTAGCTAGAAATGTGCGAAAAATCATTGAAGTTACAATCAGCTAATCTAATCGACATTTGATAGGTTGTTAAACCAAAAATTACTAGATTTATCACCATAATTGAAACTTTCAAGAACTAGAAATGTGCGAAAAATTATTGAAGCTACAATCAGCTGATCTAATCGACATTTGATAGGTTGTTAAACCAATAATCACTAGATTTATCACTGAAATTGAAACTTTCAAGAACTAGAAATGTGCGAAAAATCATTGAAGCTACAATCAGCTGATCTAATCGACATTTGATAGGTTGTTAAACCAAAAATCACTAGATTTATCACTGAAATTGAAACTTTCAAGAACTAGAAATGTGCGAAAAATCATTGAAGCTACAATCAGCTGATCTAATCGACATTTGATAGGTTGTTAAACCAATAATCACTAGATTTATCACTGAAATTGAAACTTTCAAGAACTAGAAATGTGCGAAAAATCATTGAAGCTACAATCAGCTAATCTAATCGACATTTGATAGGTTGTTAAACCAAAAATCACTAGATTTATCACTGAAATTGAAACTTTCAAGAACTAGAAATGTGCGAAAAATCATTGAAGCTACAATCAGCTGATCTAATCGACATTTGATAGGTTGTTAAACCAAAAATCACTAGATTTATCACTGAAATTGAAACTTTCAAGAACTAGAAATGTGCGAAAAATCATTGAAGCTACAATCAGCTAATCTAATCGACATTTGATAGGTTGTTAAACCAAAAATCACTAGATTTATCACTGAAATTGAAACTTTCAAGAACTAGAAATGTGCGAAAAATCATTGAAGCTACAATCAGCTAATCTAATCGACATTTGATAGGTTGTTAAACCAAAAATCACTAGATTTATCACTGAAATTGAAACTTTCAAGAACTAGAAATGTGCGAAAAATCATTGAAGCTACAATCAGCTAATCTAATCGACATTTGATAGGTTGTTAAACCAAAAATCACTAGATTTATCACTGAAATTGAAACTTTCAAGAACTAGAAATGTGCGAAAAATCATTGAAGCTACAATCAGCTAATCTAATCGACATTTGATAGGTTGTTAAACCAAAAATCACTAGATTTATCACTGAAATTGAAACTTTCAAGAACTAGAAATGTGCGAAAAATCATTGAAGCTACAATCAGCTAATCTAATCGACATTTGATAGGTTGTTAAACCAAAAATCACTAGATTTATCACTGAAATTGAAACTTTCAAGAACTAGAAATGTGCGAAAAATCATTGAAGCTACAATCAGCTAATCTAATCGACATTTGATAGGTTGTTAAACCAAAAATCACTAGATTTATCACTGAAATTGAAACTTTCAAGAACTAGAAATGTGCGAAAAATCATTGAAGCTACAATCAGCTAATCTAATCGACATTTGATAGGTTGTTAAACCAAAAATCACTAGATTTATCACTGAAATTGAAACTTTCAAGAACTAGAAATGTGCGAAAAATCATTGAAGCTACAATCAGCTAATCTAATCGACATTTGATAGGTTGTTAAACCAAAAATCACTAGATTTATCACTGAAATTGAAACTTTCAAGAACTAGAAATGTGCGAAAAATCATTGAAGCTACAATCAGCTAATCTAATCGACATTTGATAGGTTGTTAAACCAAAAATTACTAGATTTATCACTGAAATTGAAACTTTCAAGAACTAGAAATGTGCGAAAAATCATTGAAGCTACAATCAGCTAATCTAATCGACATTTGATAGGTTGTTAAACCAAAAATTACTAGATTTATCACTGAATTTGAAACTTTCAAGAACTAGAAATGTGCGAAAAATCATTGAAGCTACAATCAGCTAATCTAATCGACATTTGATAGGTTGTTAAACCAAAAATTACTAGATTTATCACTGAAATTGAAACTTTCAAGAACTAGAAATGTGCGAAAAATCATTGAAGCTACAATCAGCTAATCTAATCGACATTTGATAGGTTGTTAAACCAAAAATTACTAGATTTATCACTGAAATTGAAACTTTCAAGAACTAGAAATGTGCGAAAAATCATTGAAGCTACAATCAGCTAATCTAATCGACATTTGATAGGTTGTTAAACCAAAAATTACTAGATTTATCACTGAATTTGAAACTTTCAAGAACTAGAAATGTGCGAAAAATCATTGAAGCTACAATCAGCTAATCTAATCGACATTTGATAGGTTGTTAAACCAAAAATCACTAGATTTATCACTGAAATTGAAACTTTCAAGAACTAGAAATGTGCGAAAAATCATTGAAGCTACAATCAGCTAATCTAATCGACATTTGATAGGTTGTTAAACCAAAAATCACTAGATTTATCACTGAAATTGAAACTTTCAAGAACTAGAAATGTGCGAAAAATCATTGAAGCTACAATCAGCTAATCTAATCGACATTTGATAGGTTGTTAAACCAAAAATTACTAGATTTATCACTGAAATTGAAACTTTCAAGAACTAGAAATGTGCGAAAAATCATTGAAGCTACAATCAGCTAATCTAATCGACATTTGATAGGTTGTTAAACCAAAAATTACTAGATTTATCACTGAATTTGAAACTTTCAAGAACTAGAAATGTGCGAAAAATCATTGAAGCTACAATCAGCTAATCTAATCGACATTTGATAGGTTGTTAAACCAAAAATCACTAGATTTATCACTGAAATTGAAACTTTCAAGAACTAGAAATGTGCGAAAAATCATTGAAGCTACAATCAGCTAATCTAATCGACATTTGATAGGTTGTTAAACCAAAAATTACTAGATTTATCACTGAAATTGAAACTTTCAAGAACTAGAAATGTGCGAAAAATCATTGAAGCTACAATCAGCTAATCTAATCGACATTTGATAGGTTGTTAAACCAAAAATCACTAGATTTATCACTGAAATTGAAACTTTCAAGAACTAGAAATGTGCGAAAAATCATTGAAGCTACAATCAGCTAATCTAATCGACATTTGATAGGTTGTTAAACCAAAAATCACTAGATTTATCACTGAAATTGAAACTTTCAAGAACTAGAAATGTGCGAAAAATCATTGAAGCTACAATCAGCTAATCTAATCGACATTTGATAGGTTGTTAAACCAAAAATTACTAGATTTATCACTGAAATTGAAACTTTCAAGAACTAGAAATGTGCGAAAAATCATTGAAGCTACAATCAGCTAATCTAATCGACATTTGATAGGTTGTTAAACCAAAAATTACTAGATTTATCACTGAATTTGAAACTTTCAAGAACTAGAAATGTGCGAAAAATCATTGAAGCTACAATCAGCTAATCTAATCGACATTTGATAGGTTGTTAAACCAAAAATCACTAGATTTATCACTGAAATTGAAACTTTCAAGAACTAGAAATGTGCGAAAAATCATTGAAGCTACAATCAGCTAATCTAATCGACATTTGATAGGTTGTTAAACCAAAAATTACTAGATTTATCACTGAAATTGAAACTTTCAAGAACTAGAAATGTGCGAAAAATCATTGAAGCTACAATCAGCTAATCTAATCGACATTTGATAGGTTGTTAAACCAAAAATCACTAGATTTATCACCATAATTGAAACTTTCAAGTCATTGAAGCTACAATTAGCTGATCTGCTGCATGATTCCCGAGAGTAATTTTGCGTTCATGGTGCTCACTAATTTTCACAAGATTCGATTAAATGGTTCGTCGCGGAACCAATGGATAAATTGATAAGCTCATCTGTCAAAACCATAATACTTCTGGTTTGTAGATATCGTCTGCATATTTCCAGACCTCACATTATCAGATATTTTCACCCCTGATTATACAAACTTGAGTTTTAAAATCACTTGCAATCACGGTTTCAATTTAAAGTGGGTTATACAAAACTTTTTTCATCGAATATAACTTCAAAAAAGTGTGGGTTCATAGTCATTAAAGTTTGCAGCGACATTTCGGCTTCGGAAAGGATATTTAATGACTAAAAAAAAATCTACCGACTGTATTCGCGAAAATTATGAAGTGTGTGACATCTGTTAATTTTATTTTAAACTTCAATAGAGGTGAACAACAAACCCAGAATACGAACTAAGTTTGTTGTTTTATAAGCAAATGTTATTCGAAATTTTAGTCTAAATAGTGAAATTATAAACCCGTTTAAAGCGCTTTTCTAGAATAAAAACCAACACACATGTACTAGTTATTTAAATCCTATTCTATTGGCGAATAAAACTCTCTAATTCTATTTCCAATCTTTAACTACTTACATCATTCTGATTAATTGTTATCTAATAAGGCCTCGAAGTTAGACCTGACGTCTGTAGACACAAACTCTTAATGATTTTTGAATTTGTCTCTTTCTTGGCCTCATAATACTAAATATCTCGCTTTAAAAACCGCTTTACATTCTCTTAATTATCTGCTTCTGACACTAATATATTCCACGATGTTAAAATGGGTAAGTTCAATTTAATATAACTGTAAACTTGAAAAAAATAAAGAGAATCCTACCAAAATCACTCTTACATCTTGTTTACCGCAATAGAAGCCAATTTCAGTGCAATCTAATGACACAGAAACTTATTTCGTGATAGAGTGACTCAGTCTCGTGAATTACGCCTAGTGGGAACACACCATTACATTGCATTGCACGTAGCCTTGCACTGTATTAGTCGACTTAAACGCAATATTAAGTTTATTTGTGTAATTATCAACTGTGCATCGATATTTTCTGTTTATTTTCATATTTAACCGATAAATTTTTAAGTACATATTAGTTTCATTCGAAACAATATATCATATTTATTTTAATTGCAGAAGTTCTTCCTGATGCGCTTTTGACAGATTGTACAAAATGCAGCGAAACCCAGAAGAAGGGAAGTAAAAAAATAATACGTTACCTAATTGATAATAAACCAAACTGGTATAATGAATTGGAAGAAAAATACGACAAGGATGGAACATATAAGAAAAAATACGAAAAAGAAATTAGAACATAAGATGACACATTAAAATTGGATGGATCATTTATGGAAACTGCTATAAATTCACTTAACATAAATTAAGTTCATAAATTTATGATTACTTGACTAGATTTGGTTTTTAAAATAAAATATTAATGTAAATAAGTTCTTTGGATATATAAAACTTGAATTATCCTGCAACATTTTGCAATCTAAACTTATGTAGCTCAATATCCTTACATAATATCAGGTAATTTCTATTAATAAATAAGTGCGGTACTCAAACGGTTTGGTTGTTCCGTGGAAATGTTTTATGTCGTTGTGGAAATTTTACTGGAAATGAAACAAAATCTCTCAATTAAATCATACAAACGCAGATGCGTACAAATCTACTAGACCGATTAACGTACTTGATACTTTGACATATTAATATCGTATTATCTTGTTAATCAGCTACAACCATGGCTACAACTACATACCTACATTGAATTAAGATAATTGATATTTTTGATTATTTACTAAATCTGACGTAGACCGTGAAGCCGGTCATTTTCTATTACGTTAATAGAATCTAAAGTTTTGCGTTTATACTTTTTTTAAATTCGGCAGCAAGTTATTTATATTGTTTTCATAACTTACTTGCAGTATGTTTACGGCAAATTAGAGATTTACAACATTCTGGTTATGATTAAAGTGAATATATACAAGTCCAACAGCCATCAAGATGGACAAGAAAACCAAACTGTGTGTTTTAATAAATTAATATGTTAAAAATTATAGAAGTGTTTACTAATAAGTTGATGAATAGTCTTATTGGTTAATTTAGTAAATAGTTTAGTGTTTAGTGTATTATTAAGTAAGTGTGTATAAATTCACTCCACCGTTAAAACTGTTTGAATAAGTATGCATGTTTTTTCTAATATTTAAAATTCTTGCATATAGATTATCACATATTTTCAACATTTTTAAACTTTTCTAGCATTTAATTTTGGAATTGGATATTTAGTGTGGCTTTTGTATGTTGAGCTAGATCAACCAATTGCTGCTGCCAACGTGTTCTGTATCTGAAATTTATGAGAAAATCTGCAAGGTTTATGAAGTCCAATGAAGGACGTGATCAAGTGCACGATGGAGAACGATGTGGACGTCCGTTTTTGGTTACTGATTAATGGTTCATGTTATTGAAGAGGAACTGCAAAAGTAAAACCAACTAAAATTTTTGAGAAAATCTGGAAGGTTTACGGACAATGAGTATTCTTGCTGGGCAAATGTCATCATTACTAATCAAGGAATTGTAACTGAAAAATTGAAATTTCGAATTTGCCTGGAACGTGTTTGATCATCCTTCGCTCCTAACGACATCTCTTCATTCAGCTAAATTTTTTCTTACTCAACACTTCAACGATGATCACAGTTCAGAGCACAGACGACAACTTTCTATGAAGAAAGTATACAAATATTTGTATTAGTGTAAAAATGAGTACAGCAGTTGTAAATTTTGTTCAAAAAATATTTTTTAGTATACCAGCAAATAAGAAATAGTTTATGTCGAGCAGTTATCACTAATTATCATTAATAGAAACTAATGAAATGATAAATAGTTCAATTAATTAGTTTTCCTTAATAATGATACAAATTGAAATAAAAAAAATACCAATTATAATGGAAAAATTAAAATAACTGTTTACTTTATATGTTATTGTTAAAAGTCTATCGATTTAATTAATTGCAGGTTTTAAATATATTTCTATTATTTACTAATATATTTAAATGAGGTATGGACAATTACCAAACAGCAATAATAAAAAAAAGCATTTATTATAAGAGATAAATCTTTTCTTATGAATCCAGTATCAATATTAAAATAGAAATGAAATTTGCTTTTGTTAAACAAGCTTTTATTAGTTTCCTTTTGGCTCGTTACTGTTATTATATCCCACCACTTCTGTTGCGTTCGTTATCCGATCGTGTTAAGGCGTCAACCTCCAGATTCGCCGGTCGCGGGCTCAAATCATGCTCACGCTGTAAGCAAAATTTGCTTTTTCGGCAAATATTTTTTAGAAATTATCACTGCAAATTTTCTCTTCACATAGAAATAAATTTTACAACAGTCTGTTTTCTGTTGGAGATTTACTATGCCACTTGTATCATTGATTACGTTAAATTTTATTATGTATGTACCCTCTGTACAAAAAATTATTTTTGACAACAAATCGCACTAAAAAATGGAAAATAAAAAATACGCTGTCATAGCAAATGAAATTAAAAAGTGAAAAATAAATATAGTTTAGAAAAAAATGAAAAAATTCCATCTTAGAGCACATCAAACTAAAAAGCTAAAAATAATTTTTTGAACTAAACAATGATACTCGTATTTTTCATTCATTATTGTGTTTTTTTTTGTTTTTTGAAATGTGGACACAATTCTCCAAAATGACAGGGTATTGCGTAATGACGTAGATTGTTTTTTAGGTTTAAAAAACTTGCACCGAAGAACAAGAATAGCTTAAGAGTAACTGGAATATGAAGTTTTATCACACTTTTGTACTTCTCGTACTTAAAACTGTTAATCAAAATTGCTTGCTGTACAACTAGTCGGAAATTGACATAGTAGACCGAATTTTAAACAAAAATGTTCACAGCATTTTTTTTGAAAAATCAATTTTTTTCTAGTTATGCGCGATTGAAAATTTTTCATGGAAAAAACGTTCTTAATTTATTTCTCATGAATAACTTAAATACTTTTGGTTTTATCAGAAAAAGTGTGGGAACCAAAAATGAAGCTTATGAAGAGTTTGCCTTTTTTTAAATTTGGTTTAGTCATAATACAAACCGAGATATGATTTATAGAAGATCGAATATTTTTATCGAACGAAGTTTTTTCAAAATTCAACGTCGAGTAACCGAAAAACGCTCAGCTTTTCGAGGCAAAAGCTTTAAAACTAAAATTGGTAGACTCTCTGTCATAAAAACTAAGAAAGCTATGGTCGAAATAAAAGCGATTTATATATTTTTTCGTAGAAATAAACCTCAATTCCACCCTTAGCAATAGTACCCAAATTGCAATATAAATATAATCCAGTGATAATTTAAAGGAAAATTATATTTAAAGTCGAAAAATAATTCACAAAACGTTCGTATGTTTTGTCCGTTTTCTCAAATATTTTCCTTTTTTAATTATTTTTCCCACTTTTAAAATAAGTGAGATATGACTTACAAATCGTACCCTAACGTATGACTGATCTCATTTTCGAACCATTTAAACGTTGCCCTTTAAAAAATAGAGGGCTTAAGAAATTTAAAACGTATATAAATTTAAAGGTTGTAATATAACAAATTCCTGATAAACCAACGTTTTGAGCGATTAATTTGATTGAAAATTAACCGAGATATGGCCAAAAAACTAAATACACTAAAGCGAGCATGCGAAGCTCTCGCGCTACACACTTCGCCGTTGTTTGCATTTTAAGCGTCAGTCGGCGTTGTGCTTCAGCCACGTCAACATGTCCGCCATTATTGATGCTCCTGCCAAGTGTGATTCGTTTTCTACAAGCTGAAGGCTATGGTGTTGCAGAAATCCATTGGAGAATGAGTCGTGTGTATGGGGAAAACTTCGGGAGTGATGGTGTCGAAAGTTTAAAGATGGACGTAATGACGAAAAATCTGCAAATCGACTTTTTGGTTTTCGATACACTTTCCTTACTCGGTCTCTAACATAGAGGCATATCCCAGCCTCATCTGAGAATAGAACAGATCTGTGCAAAACGCAGACGTGCTTGCCGATGAGCTGGACTAATCGCAGGTGTTTTAGGTGTCAGATCATTTCCCTGCCGCATTCGTTTTACTGTTTGCACTTCAGGGAGCAGGTAGACAATTTTTAAGAGACGTAAAGTATAACATTGTATAAATCTTGTGAATAATTTTTTCTGTCATAAAGTAAATAAAAAATATTGAATTGAAAGGTGTCCATTTGAAATAAATAAATCATCAAAAAGAATAAATACGTCTATAAATATTTTTTTTTTAATTTTTTTCGAAATAAGAATTGAACTTTTGTGATACGTCATATTTGAACTGAACACAACTAAAAAGAGTCAATTGATAATAAGTAAGCTACCATAAAGTAATTAAGAAATATTTTTTTTCACATTAACCGGGGGTGCTTCATCACCCAAATTGGGTTGAAATATTATAAATATCATATTAAAGCACTAAACAACTTTTATTCAAACCTCAAAAGTATTTTTCTATCCATTAAATGCTTATAATTACAATTTTATTTGATTTTTTTACAATGAAGAGTAGTTTTCACCCCTAAGAGTAATGAGAACTTACCGGAATAAGGTAGATTCCGAAGATAAGGATAGATTAAGCTTAATTCCAAATTTTCGTGCAAATCGATGCAGGTTCATGAAAATCGGAAGTAATATCTCATTTTTAACTTGGTAGCCTGGACTAAACTCCAACCAGTTTTTACTTGAGGACTAAATTCTAGTTCCTATCCTAAATGACCACTTCCTTATAACTCGAAAGTAAATAATCCAATAGAGAGAGATCTGAGGTGTGATTAAATCGATATTTTAAATTTCGTGGTATAAATTTAGTTGAACAAAAATAATTAACAGATGCTGTACAGTAAATTTAATTGTTTTTGTTACCACATCTCTACAACACTTTGTGTTATACTTCATGGATTCTTAGTTGAATGATTATAAAGAGTATTCACTAATATGAGTGAGTTTTACTAGTTTTGTTTAGTAATCCTGATCACAAATCAAAACGTTACTTACTAAAACGTGCAAAATCAGAGTGAATACTTCAAAGAAATGTCGTCGTTTAAAATGATTGCCAAGATTTGTGATGGCCATGTCAGATTTGATATAGAAATGTCGTTTCCAACACTTGTCACTTTTTCAAAATATTTTATTTTCAAGAACACAGTTATCACAAACTTTTTGGATTTTGAATAGTACTTAAATAGATTTTACTACAACAAAGGTTACAATAAAGATCTTACTCACGGTTCCAAAACGTCTTGTGGCGTATCGTGTAAAAAAGAAAGCCGTTGAAAGAAACCAGTTTCCATTTTTGAGAAAAAAACTAGTATATCTAATTCAAAGATTTTATTGGAGTAAGATACAATTCTATAATTTGAAAAGTTATATAATCATCTATAGTTCAACTCCTTCTGCCTTAAGATCTTCTTTGTATTGATCCAATTTGGTATGATCTGGATCGAAAGCTTCTACAAGCTCATCAAACCATGGTCTTTTGTTTTTAATCAGATGGATACCTATCTTCTTTGCAGCCTCTATTTGTGCTTCGCTACATTTAGCACATTTAGTTTCCAGAGCTTCTTTGAGAACCTCTGTAAACATTTGAACATAAATTTCAATGAATATTTTAGAAGAAGAAAAATGAAGTGTCTAAATACGAAACCTTTATGTTTGAATTGCTTATATACTACAATTTCAAATCGGCTTGGAATACCATTGAAATGAACTTTTATTGAATTTTATAGAAATTTTTATAATAGTAAAACATGTTACTTACTTTTCAATTCTTCTCCATCTTTGGTACAAGGTTTAGTCCCTAGAAGGCAATCCACGTAACTTCTCAGTAATCTATCGTTGTTAATAATTTCGTCAATATTGATGTTATCATATTTTGTCGTATATTTTTCTTCAGTTTTCACCGAAACTACAACTACCGCAAATATTACACAAGTGAAAAATGTCAACTTCATTTTTTTAATTATTACTTATCACTATTTCCAACCAACTTATTCAGTATCATAAATTCTTCTGTATTTATACAGAATACTGTGTAACCCTACCATCAAATAATTGCCAAAAAAAACTGATTCAAGTATCTAAATTGACAAAAAAAAGATAATCACAAAATCTTCTTTCGTAACATCAATTTTTCTTGCATTACGATTATCATATCGACAATTATAATTGTAGTATACTTGAAAATTCGGGTTTATAAATGATTTTTAATTGACAATGATGCAAAGATTATTGTTGACGATATCACAATTACCATTTCTTAAAACACTGAAAAAAAATTATTACACACAGATGGAGGTTTATCCATTATGGTATTTTGAATTTTTTCACATTCAAACTCAGTCAAAAATTCAGTAACTCTTTTTGAATGAATATATTTTATATCAATAATAAATATACTTACTAAAAAGTAAGATTTGCTAACACAAGAAACTCCACAATGTCTAGAGCCGTTGAGGTGGAATATATTGCCGACAAGTCCAAATCAGCAAAGATTGAGCATAATTTAATTGCGTGGTTACTCCATTCGATTAGAACTACATGTTATCAAGTCTCAATTAGTTTATTCCAGATATGAGCTGGTCGTTGAGCTGGGCTCTGTAGTGCTCCTTATTTACACAAGTCGCTTCAACCTATTCGTTCTCGAAATATCCAAAGTTGCCTCCAGAGTAAACACCACAATTACAAATGAGTTCAAAGAATCTTTGTGTGACATACGCAACATTTCGTTCCTCCAGAAGTAATTATATCTATGCGTTATTGTTTCTTGTTATTGTTGGCAGCTGATGCACTGATTGCTCTTTAGAAGCGAATATCTTCAAGTCATTCACCAAAATTATCAGTAAAGATCGTCGGTCAATGATCAATTGCATAGCTTGTCCTTTGATAATGCGAAGTCTAATGAATATCCTTTTTTGGAAATATGGAATGCCAGTTTTTTACATACTTCCAATATTCTACTCAGAATTTTTCAACTTGTTATTTATGTTGTCGTTGATTTCTACCCTACTAGTTTTGTCACAGCTGTGATATTACCAAGATATAAATTTTAAAATCCAAGAGTGGAGGGAGCCTTTTTCTGTTAGCTCCTTTTAGGACTCAAGCTGCTTTTTCTTTCGCAGCTTAAACAGACTTAAATCTTGTTCTTTGCAATGCAAATTTGATTCGACACACGTTATTACCTTTTATAATAAGTTTGAGTCGTTTGGAATCGTATTTAAAGTGTCATTATAGATATTTTTGCGAGCTTCTTGTTCTTCAAATGTGAGAATTCTAAGCAACAGTTTTGCATACACTTTAAGTATCTTAATCGCACGAAGACTTACAAGATTACCAATTTTTCTTATATTTTTATCAGCTTTTGACATGAAAGGGCGATCGGACCGTGCATCTTCTTGAACACCTTCTAGGCCAATTTCAGATACTCAAACTACACAGAAACACGTGCACGCGACTGGTTTCCATAAACTATAAGTCTCAGTTGCAGTTTTTCCAAGTTTCACGTGAAATTTCACAACAATCTGCTCTATATAAACACTGGTTTGTTTACCTACTGGTTTGTTAGTCTCGTATTTATGCCAACTCTTTGTTAAAAATTGGTTATTTATTAAAATTCATCTGACCTAATAATGATGTGTTTTTTTTATGAATTTATTCATTTAATTTCAATACCAAACGGAACTAAATGAAGAAGCGGGTTTGTAAGTAATTCAGTTTATTAAACAAAATGATTTGAAAAGAATTAAAATGTAATTGTTCCGAAGATATTCATTTAGAGTTCAATCCCTTCAGCTTTGAGATCCTCTTTGTAGAACTCCAATTTGGATTGATTTGGATCAAAAGCTGCTACAAGCTCATCAAAAACCACGTCTTTTGTTCTGTATGTAGGTGTTTGCCAATTTTCTTTGCAGCTTCTTTTTGAATATCATTTAGAACATTTTGTATCCAACGCTTCTCTGAAAACAACAACAAAAGTTGTAAAATATGAATTTTCTAATGATTAAAACCACGATATCTCACGAATGGTGAGTCGTAAGAGAAAAAGTGACTGGACCATTTTTGTAGAAAATTGTATGATCTACAACTTTTGTCTGACCTACTTTCACGATAATACTTATTGTTTTCGAGAAAAATGGAGAAAACCTTAATTTTGTACTTTTGACATTGAATAAAATTTTTTGCAGAAGTAAGATCGAAGGGGACTTTTGACATTTCATTTATAATGATGTATTTAACGTCTCTGTCAATTTTCAGCTCTATGCGAATTTTGGCCAAGTCAAATGTCTATTTTGACTGGACTATATGGAAATCATTGTTACGGCAAGACGTATCAACTCTATTTTGGAAACGTTGTAACATTTTAATGTTACTTTTACTGGCAAAGAGCCTAAGTTCTTTGTAGTGAAGCAGTTTCTTGTATATGGACAATTTGGAGTTTTTTCCTGGAAGCTAGAGCATCTTTGGTGGACTTTTTAGCGAAGTCTACCGTCAAGTGTGATTTAATAGTTTTCATTGTTACTCAAGTAATTTGAGTATTATTCATTATTACTAAGATATTCTGGCTTCGTTTGTTCGTGAAGTTGTCATGAGTAGATTTGTTTTCGTTCTACTTGAAATGCCATTTATCAATCCAGATGTTAATCTGACCCAAGCGTCTTTGTAATTTCATTTATTCTTTCTTTTATATGAGGTAAGGGTCTAGTACAGTACTCTGAGGTTCCCCTGTTTCAATTTATGTTAAATCTTCGTGTTGTGGAAAAAAACTCATTATTATACCGAATTTTTACTCACTTTTCTTGGTATTCTCCTTCTTTAGTACATACAAGATTCAGTTCCCAAAAGACAATCCACGTATCCTCTCAGTAATCTATCGTTGTTAATAATTTCGTCAATATTGATGTTATCATATTTTGTTGTATATTTTTCTTCGGGTCTAGCCGAAACTACAACTACCATTTATACAACACAAACCAGAAGAGATGCTGCTGCTTTTTTGGAAATTTCGGTTAACACCAATTAATCAATTATGAGTGAAATTAATATTTGTTAATTTCGTGTATTTATACAATAATAAATTCGTAATTATTCGAGTTAAGTCAAAAAATAGAGGATATAAACTTCCGTAACATTTTTTGTGGCATTGATTACATCATCAACATATTATACTTGAAAGTCGGATCAATGGAAAATTTGATGGAAGAATATTTAATTGGAAACTATGTGAATATAACATAACGTTTAAGTATTTATCATAAATTTCAAAAATTTCTTTTTCTTCTTCTCCTAGATGTGAGCTTTATCCATATCATGTCTGTTTCTGGCATGCAGTTCCCGTTGCGTGAAAATCTATTGAATTTTTGTACGGGGAAGGTCAAAAAAGTACTTGTCTCAACAAAGAAAACACGGAAATTTTGGGAAGAAAATGTATATTTATTTTTCAACGTAATCTCTTATTATCTCCATATACTTTTCCCAGCGATGTTCAATACGTTCGATACCCATTTTATAATAAGAATCGTCAAGCCCCACAAAGTAGCCACTAACTACTTTGAAACAGCCTTTAGAAACAACAACAAAAACAAACCAACAATGTTAAAATGTGGTTCGTCGCTTTAGATGATTTTGCTCGAAAAATCAGCATTAATTTGTTGATGGTCAATAGTACATTCAGTAAACTCTTTTGGATTTGCATGGTCATGAGGATTCAGTTGTGTTAATTTAGTTTTGTAAGCATGAAGACTCAGATGATTAGTGAGTATAACGCTGTAAAGAGCTTCTTGAAATTTGCAATTCTTGTCCACTATGCCGAATTAAGGTTCCTGGGCTCTCACCGACACTATCACGCACTGCTTCGATATTGGCATTAGAACGATTTGTTTGTCGACTACCAGTGTGCCCATCATTTCCAATGGATTTTTTTCCCGTAATTTTTTAATTAATATCTTCACTTGGTGGGTTGCAAGGAGCGCACGTGCATTGAGCACACAGGCACATGTAGAAAGCATTTCGTGCATCTACCTGTGTCGAATCCGAAAGATCGTTCGACGAGCGCACAAGAAAATTTGATCTGCCGAAGTGATCCTAGAGGTTGACAAACGTACCATCTTTTGAATAATTATTATCATGAAGACAAAACGAGCCTCTAAAATTTTCCAAAATGGGAAATGTTCAATATTATATGAAATATTGAACAAAAATTGATAGAAAAAATTATTTTTTCTAAGAATGAGTGCATTAGGTTCAAAATAATTGGAACATGAGTATTTTGAATCTTCTACAAAATCGTCTTTTAATTTAAGATTGTTTAGGTTAGGTTAGGTAAGGTTAAGTTAGGTTATGTTTGGTTAGGTTAGGTGAGGTTAGTTTAGAAGACTATGGCTATAATAGCATTGATGAGAAAGTATTAACTCTTTGTTACTCTGTTGTTAACTCTTTTATAATTTTTCCTCTTTTATTTACGGTAATAAACATTTCAAACTAAATACAGATACCGTCTTTATACCTGCAAATGTGCGCCCGATTGTTGAACTACTATTCTGACCATATTTTCTTTGAAATCGAATTGCGGCCACCAAGAAAATGTTCGACCGTTGAGCCTTTTTTTCAAGTACACATACAGAAAATAATCTAAGGGAGCTAATAGGATGCACAAGGTAGCAATTCAAACTATAATTCAATAATTTTGGCCATTGCAATAGCGGAAGCTGGTGCATTGTCTTCTTAGCCAAATGCGCTCGTTTTTGCTTGATTTCTTTGTTCAAACATTGCAATAACTCCGCCGGTGATAGTTTTTTCTTTTTCAATATAGTTAATGAAAATTACCGAAAAACCAACGCCATGACCTTGCTAACAGATGGAACGGTCTTTGCCTTCTTTGGAACCGGTTTCCATTCCCTTTCATTCCATGAAATTTGAGATAATTTTTCGCTTTTGATGGAAATACATGATGCAAAAGAAAACAAAGCTAATAATATCTACTCATTACTCAACTCAGTTTTTTAATAAATCAAATATTTAAAGTTCTTATTGAAACTGGATTGTTATATATTTAGAGGATAAAAACGATGATAAAATCAATATCATTGTCTGGATCTGAATTTTTATAGACAGTTAAATATTATTGATTAAATCCATTATAATTTCATATAAGAGTTTCTTCGTTCAATGATTTAAATATAACAAAAATGGTTGGCGGCCGCTTGATTGGGTTGTCGCCTTGCAGTCAAATGGTCGCGGGTTAAAATCTGACTTAGAAATGTGCATTTTTGTATACATTTTAGTCATTCAATTAGAGGATAATGGAGTGAATTAACTTTATTTCACAAATTTCCGATATTTTGTAAAATAAATCATTTATATGAGCATTCAGAAAATGCGTTTTGTTTCTCAACTTTCTCGTTTTATTTATCTGATTATACAATTGAGAATGGATGATAAATTCTTCCAATCAATGTAATATTGGTGAGTTATTCCATTTATTTGTGATTCATTTGGATCCATGGATGACTTCTTACTGAATCCATACTTTTTCTTTCTATTTTACCTATTTTTACCTGTCTTTCAAAATTATTATGAGAATTTTATAGATTTATTTTCTTCTAATTTTTCTTTGGATGTCTGTTTCAATTTTTCACTCCTATTTTTACTGCATTAGTTGATTATACTTTATGGTTTATACTTATTTTGTATTACCTTGATTATTCATTTGAATTTTCTTCCTATCTATCTCATCTCTTTTTTCTTTCATTTCATTCTCCTCACTATTTTTTTCTTAATTCATTGTATATTTCAAAGCCTCACTGAGTCGTTGCTTCCATCAATTGAAATCAGGTTTGTTTTTTATGTTGTAACTCATGTTTTACATTCTTCATCAAAGTATTTTCCTTTTGTATTGTCTTTTTGACTTGGCGTTTTATCTGCTAGTTTTTCTTCCGCTCTCCCAATTCTATTTTAAATTTCAGACAGGCTATTTGAACGGAAAGATTTCAGAGATAAGGACAGCAAAGACACATCAAACTAAAAACGATGAGAAGTACAAGTAAACCACGATTAGATTGAACAAAAAGAGCGTACAAGAAGCTGAAAAAGAAAAAGAAATAATATCATTTAGTCCTAGTATAATAAGTTTATAATTGATGTATTCAAGACTAATAAAAAAATGTTACGGAAGCGTATATCCTTTTTTGCAACTTACATAAATAATTATTCATTAATTGATTATATCTTATGGAATGGTGGGGTAGTTTATTGTATAAATACGCGGGACTTCACAAAAAAGTATATTCACTTAGCTGATTAACTAGTGTAAACTGAAATTTCCGAAAATGAAATTATCTCTTGTCGTTTGTGTGGTATTGGCGGTAGTTGTAGTTTCGGCTAGAGCCGAAGAAAAATATACGACAAAATATGATAACATCAATATTGACGAAATTATTAACAACGATAGATTACTGAGAGGATACGTGGATTGTCTTTTGGGAACTAAATCTTGTACTAAAGAAGGAGAAGAGCTGAAAAGTAAGTAACAGAATTCAGTATTACGATGACTAGTTTGTAAACACCTTGAGTTTATATGCGTAAGCTCAATAAATATTTGCCGCATTGCTCTAAAATAGTGTGCTAAAAATTCAAACTACAAAATAACCCCATTTACTAACGTTGAGTCCCCACTTATATTTATGGAATTGAGATTTTAATTTTGATCGTTTTTTATAGAGGTTTTCACAGATGCATTGGATACTAAATGTGCCAAATGTAATGACAAGCAAAAAGAAGCCGCGAAGAAAATAGGTAAACACCTCATACAAAACAAAAGATCGTGGTTTGATGAGCTTGTAGCAGCTTTTGATCCAGAGCACACCAAACTGGAGTTCTACAAAGAAGATCTTGAAGCTGAAGGAATCAAACTTTAAATGGATAAATGAATACCTGGGTTTTTATTACATTATAATTTCAGTCAACTTGTTTGGTTTAATAAATTTGATCATTTACATGTAATTTACTTTATTTCTAAAATTTCCATGATGAGAACCATACAAAAAAAAATTATTGTACTTTTCACGGTCAATTCGCGAAGGGTAAATAGGGAGGAGGACGCTAGCTATAGGATTTTACACAGTTAGTGGAAGGTTTCGAAAAAAGGCTACCAGGGCAACACTGCCTTCGCTAATGTCTGGTAAAAGATGAAAAGTGACTTTCAATACACAAAATTTTCAAGCTATTGACTTTAAACATCCCAACGCTGAGAAAAAAGACACGTACCACAATAATTTCGCTTTATACATACAGAAAAACGCTGCGAGATCCGCAAAGAAGTTGTTTATTTGCGAATGGGTTAACTTGTCTCTACTCGGAATCAAGTAAAACCCTTTATAAAAATATTCTCCTTATCCTCTGGTCTACCTATTTAGTTTCAAAATAGCAATTTTCGCGTTAAAATACAACAAATAGTTAACACATTTGCAGACGCGAAACAATCCCGTTTAAAAATTCCAGCATAAGCTTAACGGAGGAAAAAAAATCCTGTATCAGGGTCAAATCATCCAAATCTCACATTAAACAATCCTAAATTGATGAGAAACTCAAACCAAATAACTCTTATTTTGCTGGACGATGTTTATACATAGTACCTGTTAAATTTATGTTAAATTTACCAGGTGCGAAACGCTTGGAACAGCAATAAAAACGTCGGTAGATAGTAATTAACAATCATTTATCATTGTAGACTTATATGATCTACCCAGGTTGAGGGTTTATTGCTTCTGGACTTTCTGAGGTATGGTTAAAAAACTGTATAGCAACGTATAGAAAAACTGCGTTACGACTTATTACCAGCATGTTTACCTGATCTGATTCGCTTCGATTATTTTCTGTTACTAAACTGGAAGAAATTACCTGGTGGAAAGTGATTTCGGATAAATAAAAGTTGACGAGAGAAAAAAACGTGTATTTTTTAGATTGTCACGATTGTTTTTACAGAAGAATAACTTCGATCAAAACAATCTTTCTAATCCTACTACAAGCCATTAAATCATGTAGATGAAAAAAGAAAGGAAAAATCCTTAAATTGTTTTCGTTCTATTATATCATAAACAATTATTAAAGTTGTTCTAGAGTCTAGACTTTAAATGATCATGGAACAAAGGTTGAGAGATCGCTTACAATTGATAATGATTATAATTTTTATAATGAACCATCCTAGAAACCGATTAAGCTTATTCAATACTAGTAATCTTTTCAAAAAAGCCGCGAATGAATAGACTTGGTAGTTTTTTCTATTAATATTTCAATTCGATTCCAATTTTTCGAAAGCACTTGACGAAATATATTGATATATCTTGGCATTATAAAACAATTGTAAAAACATATTAAAACGCGAAAAATATAATTTATTCCTTTAAAAATAATCAAAAAAAAATTGAGAACCATGTTGATTTGAAAGACATAACAATCATATAAATATCCATAACAAAACTAAGTTGGAATTTCTGGAACCGTTGGCGATATTCATGCCGAACACACTGTTTACACCACCACTACACCAACACTTATAATGACACTGTCTGACGCGCGTTTCGATAACCAAGTTATCGTCTTCAGAGACTGAAAGTAAGCAGTTTACTTTCAGTGTCCAAAATAAAAATTATAAGCATTTGTTAGATAACTAGAAACTTATTATTGTAGAAAATACTTAGAGTAAAGTGCAAAGAATTAATATCATAACTAATAAGTATAAAAAAATACCAATTTTTAGGAAAACGAGACTTACAACTAAAAGAGATTTGTGACAGAGTACTGTCCTTTTGAAAATACATTTTTTTTGATAAATATAGAAAATAGTTTGCAAAAAATATATTTAAAAAGCGTAACTTCTTTCACTTCCAAAAAATATGGCTTGGTCACATTTCCTTGTACACACTTTACTTGTTTAAAATAAAATGCAGTACAAAGTGGAGCTTTGTCAGTATCACACAAAAGTGAACTAATTTGGAATCCTACTTCTAATCACTTCTATAATTGAATGGCTCTGGAACCATAGGTTCCTTCTTTATTAGAGGAATAACATTTGCTGATCAAACCCTCAGAAGGTTGTTTCTTTTTTTGTCTGGTATTGACCGAAGTATTTGAGGCTATACAGCTAGTTTTGGTTTTTTTACAACGCATGATTTCAATGTTTAACCACGACACTCTATTGCCATTATATTCCTTATTTCTGTTTTTCATGAAAATTTTAAAAACTTTTAATTAATTTCACGCGGAGCACTGGCAGAATGCCATGATGCACCTATGGAAAAAGTTCTGCGACAGGTTACATCTGCTACAAAACAATCATATATTTCCATGCCAAGTCGACTTGGTCAAGTTTTACGACTTACGTAGAGATTATGGGCAAGTTTATTTTGGCAACATGAGGTAATATTTTTGATATTAATGATTCGACAATATTAACTCCAAATAGCTGATTTATGACTTGATCAGTTTCGATTGTAAACCCACAAAATATTAGTTTTAATTCGTTTTCAAACTTCAATTGCAGACATTTGTTACAAAGTTACAAAGTGTAGCAAGGTTTTTGACCTCAACCTGAAGGTGTTAGTACTCATCAATATATTTTGTTAAATATATTGGCGCATGAGTGAGACATTGTGAAATTTTTACGAAAATTGAGTATTGAGTTGAAATTCTGAAAAAAATCGTCGTAAATTGTAATTATCTATTAAAAATACTAAAACACAATTTCTAATTGAACTGTATACTGTCGAACATGTTACTCAGATAAGAAAAAAAATAAAATGTAGAAAAAATTCGTCGGTCAGTCTAAAACTTATCATATAAAAACAAAAAAACCGTGAGCAGCAGTGCTCCATCACGAAAGTCGAATGAAGAATTTAACTAATACACAAACAAAACTTTCCATAAAATTACAACAGTTACAACGATCAAAATGATTTCGAGCGTTTTGTGCTAGAAGAACTGAAGAAGAAAACTTTGAACTTGAGAAAGACAATTCTTCAACATCACCCCTACTTGCATGCGAAGTTCGAACCCTCTAGTTAAACTTTTTCTGGCCAAAAAATGAGAAAATATAACAAAAATGACCATAAAATGGAGAGGGGTGGAGATGGAAAGTTTCGACCTTAGACAGGAAATCATCTCGCAACTAATTGAACCTACATGTGAAATTTCATTTTTCAGTCGCTTTTCGTTTGACCTGCAGAGGTGAGCAAAGGTCAAAAACCCCTCGAAATATCCACTACAACTACAGACATTCGAAAAACCATCATAATTGTGTTCAGGAGGTCTCAAAACATGGGGAAAATGATGTGCCCCCCCCCCAAAATTCGACTAAAAAACGACGAGTTGATAATTTATTTTTTGGAAAAATACTTTTTTCTGATCAAGATGGTTTCACACGAGGCGGTTTTATTAATTTCCATATAAATAAAAAATCAACATCGATTTTGTGTTAGAGTGTGAAGAGAAATAGTGGGTAATAATTTAGTAGGTCCCACTTTTGTTATGTGATATTCCTCTAAATGAAATGTAACTTATGCATGATAGGGCGCCTTCCCAATTCCTAAACGATGTGGAAAAAAATATCTTAATAACATTTTTCCTAATAGGTGGATCGATCGGGGAGGTTCATTCACATGGCCACCACGTTCCCGTGAATCAAATACAATTGATTCATCAACGAAATGATCGATATAATGAACTTTCATTGTGACACTATAACGTAGAATCTTGGAATGCTCCTCCAAATTCAAAGAAATTTCTTCCGTAGACTCCGAAAGTGCAAGGTGCTCATTTCGAACATTCATTATAGTTTTTGTTGTTTTTATTTGATTGCTGTAGGCTAACCAACAAAATTTTTCTACATTTCAATTTTTTCCTTATGTAAGTAACACGATGTTCGACAGTATGCGTTTCAATTAGAAGTGTTCGATTAAGTTTTAATACCTCTTATAAGTATTTTCAATAAATAATTACAATTTATGATAATTTTCATCAGAATGTGTCTTTTTTGGCGAACGGTTTCCTTGGCAAGTACAACGATCTAAAAATCTACATATTTCCTAAATCATAAATTTTATCGAGTTAACTAAAGAGTATCTTTTTGTTAAAAAATCGATCTTAAGATTGTACAGGTTGTCCCTGTACAAGTACAATTATTTATTTCGAAAATTCATAATGTTCGAATGTATAATTTAGAAAATATACTTAAATATTATAAGTTCTGATTTCGCAACTTTAAACGCCTATAACTCAGAAACGAGGGGTCATAAGAGAGAATTTTTATTCTCAATGTTCGATAATAACTTTGGATAGTATGAGAAATAGTAAAAAAATATAGCAGGTACCTGAACGTAGGAAATGAAAAAGTTTTGCAGGAATAAAAAAGTAACCTTTATGTCCTCGGCTAATATATTCTGAAAAATTCCACTAGGATCGTTTCTAAATAGAATTGTTGTTTTAATGTATACACTAAAAAAACTTATTGCGTCACTGTCCCCCCAATTCTTAATAAACAAAATTAACGATCGTAAATAATGATAAAATACCATGAATCATTTCATAAAAAGAATGAATTATAATTATAAATCTAATAACGTACATAACCAAAGTTCAACTTTTTTATATATATTCTTTTTCGAATATAAATAAAGGTGCGAAATTTAGTTAGTCAGCAGTTGTATTTGCAAAGTTGTATCAATAGCAATAAAATGAAATTAGCAATTGTAGTTTGTGTTGCACTAGTAATAGTAGCAGTTTCTGCAGCACCGTCTGATGAAAAATATACCTCAAAATACGATAATGTCAATTTAGATGATATTATTAAAAGTGATAGATTGTTAAGAAATTATATCGATTGTCTTCTGGGAACCAAGAAATGTACCAAAGATGCTGAAGAATTGAAAGGTAAGAAAAACAGCATAGATATTATAAAATGTAGATTATAATTTTGCCTTCCTTAAATAATTCCTTTAATATTGATAGTACTTCAAAATTTATTATTATCTGTATACTTTTCGACTGTAGCTCATGCTATATATTTCGAAAATTCTTCCTATAAAGGCATTCACGTTTCTCTCGTGTCATTTTGATTTCTATCTTTCATCCTAATTATCAATTTTTATCATTCGTTATCTTATTTATTCGTGAATGATTGTATCGGGGTTTTCACTATAAATTCAACCCCTTTAATTGTGTTATTATTAATAAAATAACCTTATTGCCCCGGTTGGTAACTCTGTATTAAATTGGACAAGACCAGTTTTTGAAAGAAGTGGAAAAATATGGAAAAATAAGAAAATTGCAAAAAACTTTCATCCTAATTATCAATTTTTATCATTCGTTATCTTATTTATTCGTGAATGATTGTATCGGGGTTTTCACTATAAATTCAACCCCTTTAATTGTGTTATTATTAATAAAATAACCTTATTGCCCCGGTTGGTAACTCTGTATTAAATTGGACAAGACCAGTTTTTGAAAGAAGTGGAAAAATATGGAAAAATAAGAAAATTGCAAAAAACTTTCATCCTAATTATCAATTTTTATCATTCGTTATCTTATTTATTCGTGAATGATTGTATCGGGGTTTTCACTATAAATTCAACCCCTTTAATTGTGTTATTATTAATAAAATAACCTTATTGCCCCGGTTGGTAACTCTGTATTAAATTGGACAAGACCAGTTTTTGAAAGAAGTGGAAAAATAAGAAAATTGCAAAAAACTTATACAGAATTGATGTTCAGAATGTAAAGAATTGGATTGAAGTGAAAAATTCTTTATTTCTTTCTTGGATAGCCAGAATAAATTTAAAAAAAAACTTTTTCAAAATGAATCTTTATTTTTATTGTGTTTACATCTGTCTGACCAAAGTCTCGATCAGTGTTACCAACATAACCTCTCAAGATTCCTTTTCTAGAGCGCGAAATTCAATTTAAAATATAAAAATGCTTACACAAGGAACGTCGATTCATAATAACAAAAAACAAACAGAGACATAGATAAGGAAGTACGGTTGTACGAGATAGACAGTATCAGCTGAAAAATTCCTGGAAATGACCAAATAATCAAATTTTGTTCTTATATTATTAACAATTTTTCAATATTGAAGTAGACCGAGATCTTCAGGACATTCGTGGCCATACTATTTGATTGCCTTGAAATAGCCAATACAAAAATCAAATTTGGAATTTCTAAAGACCTTGTGCGATTGTTCTGTTGATAGACTTTCTTCCAGATTTTTTAAATTGACAATTCGTGCTTTCGAATTTTGTTTTCTCAAGTTTTTCGCCTTTAATACTTTTGCTGTGGAAGACGTTATGAAATAAGGATCTTCCCGCTCTTTGTACATACGACAATATTATGAACGTCTTTTTTAGCCTTCTCTTTTTTGTTTTGAAATTTCGTGGAGACTCCTACACGATTGTAATTATTTGAAAATAGATATTACTCAGAAAGACAACGTCATATACATTCTCCTTATGTGATATAGTTACCAAAACATTTATGTTTTATATCCGAGCTAATTTTGCGTTCTGTTTGATGAAGCCTTAAGATCAGATCAGCTATAACTCTACCCGAAAATAATTGATAACCTTTGAGTAATGAAGGATCACCCAGACGATATTATTTCGGAACAATTATACGGAATCACTTGAAAACAACATTTTGTAAAGTACATTAATGAAATATTGAGTTTTGGAACACTGAAAAAAAGCTGTTTAACTTCAACAAGAGCAGTAGTAAGATACTGTCTTTAGAAATGGTCATACAAGTCTAAAAAACGATCCACGTCTAAAAACATAGCAATTATATAAGAAATGATTGTATAAGTTCATCCTTCAAACGAGAGATATTTAGTAGAAGCCTTATACATCTCATGTGATAAAGAGAAAAAATTTTCGGTTGCAAAAAAACTGTACAAAACCCTGGATCAAAATCACACTCGTATGCAACTTTTCCAACTTCATTTGGAGCATTTTAGATTAGATAAAAAAAGATTTGGTGTATCGTGCATTAGACTTAAATCTACACAACCCGAAATTTTGGCCTCACAGTGGATTATGGTCTGTAAGAGCAAGATTGGATTTGGGGTGTCGTGTACACTGCGACCCAAAGGATCTATTGTGTCCTGAAAGATCCCCAGAATGAAATTCTTATAATAAATTTGATTGCTTTATAAAGTCTCTTTTCAATTATAAAATTATGGTTTTTGTTATAAAACAACAAAGCTTATTGAACAACTAGTGTCCAATTACAATTATATTAGTTTTTTAACGGGGCTGGTGTCGTATATTCATCATAATGTTACTGAATGATATCTTCATTCATCAAGTTTTAAAACATTTCGCATTAATCAATAGTTTTATTGGACGTTGCATAAAGTACAATCAAAATGACCTTCTCCTATTATTAACAATATTTTTAATGTTCACTAATTACTTGCCACTCAGTCCAAAGGTAATAAATAGATGTCACCGTAATTATCTTTCATGAAAATACTAAACAACTCAAATACATGTAAGTACAAGTAATATAATGTGTTTTTCTGGAACTTGAAATTTTAATTTTCATTTGAAATTATTAATTTGTGTTAATGACAATGAATTAAGAAAAATATAAATAAGGAACTGTTTAAAATGATATCTGTTGCGAGGATTATGAAAAATAACGACAGGTCATAAATTAAACCCTTGAGAGAGTCACTTTGTGTTGTCTTTTACGCTTTTCAAAATGGTTCAGCACAAAATAAACAGCAGATAATTAAATATGACCTCGCACATTATTATTGATCTCGTATAATACTTTTCAAACCCCATCGTACATTTTTGTACAATTTATCTAGAAGCATAAATCATCGTTCAAAGGATAAAATAAGCAAACAGGATTTTATTTTTATTTTTCCATAATGCAACTAGAAGATACTTCCAAAGAAATATGATCGTTTTTTGTACATTCAAGCATTGAAATATTTTATAAATTGATAAATTCATACGATTTAGAATACAATATTCAGAATAATAATGATCAAACCTCGTATTTATGTCAAGTGTCATTTTAAATATTATCTTTTGAATCGCAAGAATTTATACAAGTAAGGTATTGAATAACGAAAATTTCTTTCTTTCAGGAGTTTTACCAGACGCATTGAAAACCAAATGTGCTAAATGTACTGATGCTCAGAAGGAAGGCGCTAAAAAGATTTTACGACACTTGTTGAAAAATAAACGAGATTGGTTCAACGAACTCGAAGCTCATTACGATCCTGACCATGTTTATATCAAGAGCTACGAAAAAGAACTCAAGGAAGAAGGAATAGAGGTGTAAATTCAAGATTCGCATTGTTACTTTCGTTGATTAAACCAGTTTTGTTTGTTTTTTAAATTATTATGTAGGTATCAGTTTACCAAAATAAAAAACAGCATGCAGTAAAAGATTTATCGTTTTATTTATATAATCATATATTATTACATCACTCAATAAGTCGTCTGACTGACACATAGATGGTGCTGCCAATGTCAAATTTATATGACGTTTATGAAGTACCACCTGTCAAAAAACTATGTATAAAATTTCATGACATTTTGATTAGTTAATAACAAGTGGCAGCCATTTAAGTGAAGCTACTTTTGTTATTTTCAAAACAATGGATTCAAAACATATTCGTTTGTTAATTTAGCGTTGCTTCTTGATGAAAGAAAATACTGTACAAACTCAGCAATAGCTTCAGAAGTCTTATCCAGATTCTGCTACATCGAAAAAGACCTTTTGTTATTGGTTATTTGTTCTGGCTGTCCGATTGAGGTGGTTACTCGACAAAATTGAAATTGCGTGAGATAGCCGAGGCCGGAAAGATAACAGAAGGCAGTGCATTTTAAATTATGCATGGTTTACTCACAATCGATCAAAAACACGTAATAAATCAGATTTTTGCGTCAATATGTGACAACGGATGAAACGTGGATCCATCACTTCATTCCAGAATCAAAACGATCCTCATCTGTAACCGTTGCAACCACGTCCGAAGCGTCCAAAGGCACAACAATCAGCAAGGAAGGTCATATCTTTAGTATTTCGGGATTCGCATGGAATATTGTTTATCGACTATCTCCAAAAAGGAGAGACAATCAAAAGAAAAAACTACCGATTCACAAGTCGTTGGCAATTGAAAAAATTACACTTCGAGCTGCTTCCTCATCCACCTTATAGTTCAGATCTGGCTCCCAATGACCACTGGCTATTTGGTGATTTTTTTAATCAGTGTTCATTGTTAATGAAATTGTTTTATACTGCAACAGTAATGAAAAGCAGGTTCACAGAAGGTCCGAAAAGGGTCGAGCGCAGCATGTTTCTTCCTCAAAATCCTACGGTAGATGCATCCAAAATTTATGTATATTTATGCTGAAAAGATGTATATGCATGAAAAAATATAATTTCCACTTACAAGTGTATTATATACACAGATAAATAGCTGATTATAGGAATATATATGGGACTTATTTGAGTTATAACAAATCTTAGAGTTCTCTGTATTTCTGGTGTTTATTTATGAGTTAACAGGTCTTAAGACTTTTACTATTTCTTATGAGTTGACTTATCTTATATATTAAAAAAAGTGATGATTTCCATTCCGAGTCCGTTCAGGCGTTCTACCCAACCGATTTGCTTAATTTTTTTTTCAATGAAAGGTATTGATGCACAGATCAGCCATCAACCATCGGATTTCATCTAATTTTCATCATTCTCAAGTTATACTCAAATGAAATTTCCCCCTGTACATTACTTATGGGAGTTTTTCACATATACACGTTCTATCCTCAATATCTCAGGTTCTAATATAGCTACAGAGTTCGTTTTGGTTTAAGATCACTCGCTGAAACACCTTCTTTCTTTTGAGTTTTTGAACACTTAAATCGGTTGAGTTGCAGAGGAGCTAGGCGCGGACATTCAATGTGGAGTTATGGATTTTTGTGGGTTTTTGGCAATTTTTCTACATTCAAAGATCTATATCTCAGGTTCTAATATAGCTGTAGAGTTCGTTTTGGTTTAAGAACACTCACTGAAATACATTCTTTCTTTTGAGTTTTTGAACACTTAAATCGGTTGAGTTGGAGGTGAGCTAGGCGCGGACATTCAATGTGGAGTTATGGATTTTTGTGGGTTTTTGGCAATTTTTCTACATTCAAAGATCTATATCTCAGGTTCTAATATAGCTGCATAGTTCGTTTTGGTTTGAGATCACTCGCTGAAACATCTTCTTTCTTTTGAGTTTTTGAACACTTAAATCGGTTGAGTTGGAGGTGAGCTAGGCGCGGACATTCAATGTGGAGTTATGGATTTTTGTGGGTTTTTGGCAATTTTTCTACATTCAAAGATCTATATCTCAGGTTCTAATATAGCTGCAGAGTTCGTTTTGGTTTAAGATCACTCGCTGAAACATCTTCTTTCTTTTGGGTTTTTGAACACTTAAATCGGTTGAGTTGGAGAGGAGCTAGGCGCGGACATTCAATGTGGAGTTATGGATTTTTGTGTGTTTTTGGCAATTTTTCTACATTCAAAGATCTATATCTCAGGTTCTAATATAGCTGTAGAGTTCGTTTTGGTTTAAGAACACTCACTGAAATACATTCTTTCTTTTGAGTTTTTGAACACTTAAATCGGTTGAGTTGGAGGTGAGCTAGGCGCGGACATTCAATGTGGAGTTATGGATTTTTGTGGGTTTTTGGCAATTTTTCTACATTCAAAGATCTATATCGCAGGTTCTAATATAGCTGCATAGTTTGTTTTGGTTTGAGATCACTCACTGAAATATCTTCTTTCTTTTGAGTTTTTGAACACTTAAATCGGTTGAGTTGGAGAGGAGCTAGGCGCGGACATTCAATGTGCAGTTATGGATTTTTGTGGGTTTTTGGCAATTTTTCTACATTCAAAGATCTATATCGCAGGTTCTAATATAGCTGCAGAGTTCGTTTTGGTTTAAGATCACTCGCTGAAACATCTTCTTTCTTTTGGGTTTTTGAACACTTAAATCGGTTGAGTTGGAGGTGAGCTAGGCGCGGACATTCAATGTGGAGTTATGGATTTTTGTGGGTTTTTGGCAATTTTTCTACATTCAAAGATCTATATCTCAGGTTCTAATATAGCTGCAGAGTTCGTCTTGGTTTGAGATCACTCGCTGAAACATCTTCTTTCTTTTGAGTTTTTGAATACTTAAATCGGTTGAGTTGCAGAGGAGCTAGGCGCGGACATTCAATGTGGAGTTATGGATTTTTGTGGGTTTTTGGCAATTTTTCTACATTCAAAGATCTATATCTCAGGTTCTAATATAGCTGCAGAGTTCGTTTTGGTTTGAGATCACTCGCTGAAACATCTTCTTTCTTTTGGGTTTTTGAACACTTAAATCGGTTGAGTTGCAGAGGAGCTAGGCGCGGACATTCAATGTGGAGTTATGGATTTTTGTGGGTTTTTGGCAATTTTTCTACATTCAAAGATCTATATCTCAGGTTCTAATATAGCTGCAGAGTTCGTTTTGGTTTAAGAACACTCACTGAAATACATTCTTTCTTTTGAGTTTTTGAACACTTAAATCGGTTGAGTTGGAGGTGAGCTAGGCGCGGACATTCAATGTGGAGTTATGGATTTTTGTGGGTTTTTGGCAATTTTTCTACATTCAAAGATCTATATCTCAGGTTCTAATATAGCTGCAGAGTTCGTTTTGGTTTAAGAACACTCACTGAAATACATTCTTTCTTTTGAGTTTTTGAACACTTAAATCGCTTGAGTTGGAGAGGAGCTAGGCGCGGACATTCAATGTGGAGTTATGGATTTTTGTGGGTTTTTGGCAATTTTTCTACATTCAAAGATCTATATCTCAGGTTCTAATATAGCTGCAGAGTTCGTTTTGATTTAAGATCACTCGCTGAAACATCTTCTTTCTTTTGGGTTTTTGAACACTTAAATCGGTTGAGTTGGAGGTGAGCTAGGCGCGGACATTCAATGTGGAGTTATGGATTTTTGTGGGTTTTTGGCAATTTTTCTACATTCAAAGATCTATATCTCAGGTTCTAATATAGCTGCAGAGTTCGTTTTGGTTTAAGATCACTCGCTGAAACATCTTCTTTCTTTTGGGTTTTTGAACACTTAAATCGGTTGAGTTGGAGGTAAGCTAGGCGCGGACATTCAATGTGGAGTTATGGATTTTTGTGGGTTTTTGGCAATTTTTCTACATTCAAAGATCTATATCTCAGGTTCTAATATAGCTGCAGAGTTCGTTTTGGTTTAAGATCACTCGCTGAAACACCTTCTTTCTTTTGAGTTTTTGAACACTTAAATCGGTTGAGTTGGAGAGGAGCTAGGCGCGGACATTCAATGTGGAGTTATGGATTTTTGTGGGTTTTTGGCAATTTTTCTACATTCAAAGATCTATATCTCAGGTTCTAATATAGCTGCAGAGTTCGTTTTGGTTTAAGATCACTCGCTGAAACACCTTCTTTCTTTTGAGTTTTTGAACACTTAAATCGGTTGAGTTGGAGAGGAGCTAGGCGCGGACATTCAATGTGGAGTTATGGATTTTTGTGGGTTTTTGGCAATTTTTCTACATTCAAAGATCTATATCTCAGGTTCTAATATAGCTGCAGAGTTCGTTTTGGTTTAAGATCACTCGCTGAAACACCTTCTTTCTTTTGAGTTTTTGAACACTTAAATCGGTTGAGTTGGAGAGGAGCTAGGCGCGGACATTCAATGTGGAGTTATGGATTTTTGTGGGTTTTTGGCAATTTTTCTACATTCAAAGATCTATATCTCAGGTTCTAATATAGCTGCAGAGTTCGTTTTGGTTTAAGATCACTCGCTGAAACATCTTCTTTCTTTTGGGTTTTTGAACACTTAAATCGGTTGAGTTGGAGGTAAGCTAGGCGCGGACATTCAATGTGGAGTTATGGATTTTTGTGGGTTTTTGGCAATTTTTCTACATTCAAAGATCTATATCTCAGGTTCTAATATAGCTGCAGAGTTCGTTTTGGTTTAAGATCACTCGCTGAAACACCTTCTTTCTTTTGAGTTTTTGAACACTTAAATCGGTTGAGTTGGAGAGGAGCTAGGCGCGGACATTCAATGTGGAGTTATGGATTTTTGTGGGTTTTTGGCAATTTTTCTACATTCAAAGATCTATATCTCAGGTTCTAATATAGCTGCATAGTTCGTTTTGGTTTGAGATCACTCGCTGAAACATCTTCTTTCTTTTGAGTTTTTGAACACTTAAATCGGTTGAGTTGGAGGTGAGCTAGGCGCGGACATTCAATGTGGAGTTATGGATTTTTGTGGGTTTTTGGCAATTTTTCTACATTCAAAGATCTACATCGCAGGTTCTAATATAGCTACAGAGTTCGTTCTTTTCTATTATAATGATTTCTGATACTTATTTAATGGATTCGATGCGAGCGAAGCCGCGGGTGAAAGCTAGTGAGTTATAATATGTCTTAAAGTTTTCCGTATTTTTAGGAGTAAAAACAGGTTTCATATTTCCTTGTATTTCTGTTCTTAACTTATGAGTTACGACAGGTCTCACGTTTCCTGTATTTCTGGTCTTGACTATGGTTCTATTATGCCTTATCACATATTTCTGTATATTTGAAATTTTTTCTAAAGCTAAATGATTATTAACCAAATGGAATTTTTAATATTTTAGTATTTTTCCTTCGAATAATAATAATTAAGTTAGATACAATACAAATTTATTAAAATATCCTCAAAATTATATTTTTCCAAACTACTGGCTACCAAAAATCAATTACAATTGAATTAGTATTTTGAAGAAGCAATTTGAATCAAATTAACGAAAATTAGAAAAGTTTCGACAATTAGGCATTCTTTAGTTCCATCAATAATATAAATACCGAAATAATTTTAGCATTTTCATTCTACTTCTCTAAGCTGTGAGTAAAGGTTAGTGTTCACCATGAATAAATCAGTTTTGTTTGTATTTTTGCTAGCAGTTGGTTACAGCGCCGCTGCCTATAGCCACAAATATGATCACATAGACGTAATGAGTGTTTTACGCAACGCTAGGATGTTACATAGATATGTACAATGTCTTTTAGACGTACCTAACACCTGCACCAAAGATGGAGATTATCTCAAACGTAAGTATCGAAATCTTATCAAATTTATGTTTTTGTCCTATATTTTTGAGCGAAGGAATATAAATTATTAACATTTCCATCTATTGGTAGTTGAAACGATGTCTTTTATTTCTTCTTTAGACGGAATTCTGTCGTAATTTAGAGGAATAATTGACTTATCTCCTAAACCAATTTATAATTTACTTCGTTATATTTTAAGATGCCAGACGCATTTCTTCTCTTCCTAACCATTTGCCCACTCTGGTCTCCTCAAGGAATTTCCGTGTCAATGCATTTTAAACTTTTTGATGTCAGGTCTAAGTATATGAAAGTGAATCTCATGCCATCCTTGATGAACTTCCCGTGGATTCTCTTAGTTTTCAATAAAACAATGTATACATCCGTTTCGAGGAGGGGCTTCTGACAAAATGACTTCTCCAAATTTAATTATCTCAAAAAATCCCTTTTTCGTTCAAGATTCATAAAAAACTATCGCTCTTGAGTGATTTATAGCTTCTCTTCACTTTTCTTTATCGGAGTCGCCTATATTTCCGTCATTTTGTTAAAGGATGTAGAAGAATTTTTCCGGAAGCCATTCGCTTCTCGTTTTTGGTTCAGCAGTCTGTTTTTTTAATAATTACATAGTGTGAATCAAATATATTCTCGATTTGTATGCTATCTACCGATAACTTGATTTTTTTATCCAATCACCGAACTTTCAATCTAAGCCCTCTCCCTACGGTTCATGGGTGTTTATAGAAAAGATTTTACCTCAACATTTGCTTATATTGCTATGTTATTCCATATTTATGTTTTCTTATAGCCTTTATAACCATTTTATTCAATTTTCTATCGTCTGTTTCTTTGTGTACAGCAAAAACAAACTTACCTAAGTCTACAAATTTTCGACATAAAAAAAGATTCGTCCTTATGTTCGAGTGAACATTTTAAATATATTTTCCTAGGAATTAGACAGTTTTTTCACAATAATTTAATTGCTACATGCAAAATAGCCTCAAGTTCATCCACCAGCTTCGTTCTTTGGTGCCGGCTCTAGTAAACTGCATGGAATTGATTGAAAAATTTGGAAAACTATGAATTCCATAAGTTCGAATCATAATTTAACTAGATAAACAATTTTTTTAAAAAAAATAACTTGTTACAGAGGTCCTTCCCGAAGCTATCAAAACGAACTGCGCCCAATGTGATGCTAAACAAGAGGACACAGCTGTTAGAGTTACTGCATACCTCATGAAACACCATGACGATTGGTGGAAGCAAATCGATGAACGTTATAATGCAGGTTCAAGTGAATTTGTAGCAGCCCACAAAGCTAAAATTGACGAGTACAAAAACACGTTGTAATTTGGATAAACTAATCAAATATTACGTACATTAAAAGATTTCATTTCAAATAGTATACATGTAAAATTATTTTGTAGACAATAAAAACAGATAGAACTTAAATTGAAACACGTCTTTATTTACAATATGAAACATTGGGGCTGATCAAAGTTGCGTTGGTGCTTGATTACGCCTCAAGTTTGATGCTTATTAACTCACACTTCTTTCTCCAGTCCTCTTCAACGTCTATACAGAGAAAATCTCAACCAAAGCACTCGGAAATAATGCCGTCGGCATAAGAGTACTCTATTGAACAATCTACGCGATGTAGATGACACAGTACTTCTCGCCAAGATCTACAAAACATGTTGAATAATGTCGTCAAAGTGCAAAGCGTTTCTGTGGCCGCGTAGCTAGACCAGAATACAGATGCTCAAGTGTGAAAGCTTGAATCCTCAACGCATATTACTAGTGAAGACTAAAAGCCTTCAGGATGTGGGCCTACTGTAGAATGCTGAGAATATAATGGACCTATAGATCATATTACAAACGTAGATGTTCTGACAAGAATGGAGAAGAGAAGGACGTAGAGATGAAGAAAAAAGAGAAAACTTCAATGTCTTGGCCACATGATGAAATGTCCAAAATATAGTTCATAATCCAGAGAAAAATTGTAGGAAAAAGATCCATTGGAAGAAGAATAATATCTTGGCATCATAGTCATATTTAGGGTTGGTATGACGTAGGCCAATCATTTTCAAGAAGTCTAGGAGAATATTTTGGTTTTGATAAATAATTTAACAATAAATAAAATTTCTTCCGTTATTAAACAGTAATTCGATATATTATTATTACGAATACCGTTTTTTTTTCAACCTCTGATAGTCTACAAATAAAAAATAAAATACTCTATCTAATACTAATCAACAGATCAGAGAATTTAAATATTCATTCTAAATTATATACTTATAGTATATTATTTGCGTTTCGTTTATGTTTTACATATTTTTAATGTGTTTATATTTCACGTGCAAGCGTACTTTGGTAAATTCAAATTAATTTTATGGTTGTATAAAGTATTAGTTACCATTTTAGAATATCATAATAAACCAGGATCGTATTGAAGTAAATAATAAATAAAAAACAGTACACGTGTCAAAAAGAAACACAAAATGTTTAGGTTAATGACAACAAGTTTATAAATCGGCCTCAACACACATTCGGCATTTCCTTAAACGATTCTAAAATTAAAAGATCCAAGTTTTGTGCCAAATTAAAAGAAAAATTATGGAAGATTTTTCGATTCCTTATTGAAAAATGAAAATGTAGTTTTTTTAAAACAGAAATTATATTAAATTAATATTAACGACAAATATTATTTTGAATATAATCCGGCGATGTTTCAGATTAGAATTTCTTAGTTAAACTTTCTTTGTATTTACAACTCAACCTACTCTAACCAAAATATGAAAAATGTAATTCAAAATATCATCGAAGCTTCTGGTTACAACAAGTATCGTAGAGCCCATGAACCAGGGTGTAATCGATTGCTTCAAGAAAAAATACCCGAAAAAAGCTTCTTTCGGAAATTTTGGATAAAATGGATAGTTGTAATAACACTGCAGGTCTCATCCAGATGATCAAGGCAATTACCATTAAGGACGTCATTTATATAGCTGTTAAATCTTAAGATATGTCGTTCAAAAGAACCAAGAAGACAACCCCTTTAAAGACTTCACAATGACTGTCTGATTCTGCTAGCATCAAAGTGTCGTCTTGGAATGGATATCACCTAGCTGATGATGAAATGGCTAATCAAATTCTAAATAAAGACGGCTTGGGAATTTTGAGTCATGCAGAGGGTAGGGCAACACTAGTACTGACAACTTATATTTTTCTATTTCTAAGGAAGTGGTGTCATCAATATTGGTGGAAGTGCGTTAAAGCTACTCTGGATTTCTGGACATAACCTCACTCAGTTTGAAGCCACTGAATAGACTCAAATCGCGGATTAATGAGCACTTTAAACTGTGGGAGAAGAAACACATAAAAAAGCACGAATCCGGTCATATGGTTGAAGATAAACAATAACATTGAGTAGACTTAATCACAAGACAATCAGTCGGTTATCATAGATACAATACAGACATATCCGATGATCTGAGCTGACGTTCCTGTGTGCTAAGAATTGACCTAGTGGAAAAGCCTCGTTTTCAAGCCAGCGACTCTTGGAAAAATTCTGTAGAGAATCGATAGGTAGACTGTAGAGTGCAGCCAAAACGGACAAGGCTTTCTCATTCCTATTACAGTATTATTAATATCCATTTCGCTTTGCGCGTTTTTCACAATGATATCGGAATGTTTTTGATTCGTTACTTTACCTAAATACCTTGCCTAAAATCGGTCTCCAATATGTACAAAGCTTGGTGGTTCTTTGTTGGTAACATATACACAAGTTGTATCAAGAAATTTTTTACATACAAAAGTATTTTGTTATTTGTATGTTGCTGAATCATCATTAGAATTGCATCAACAGAAGTTTTTTAGAAGCTGGTCCTCATCAACAAATATTAATAAGGAATTTGACCATCAACGTTTCTCCTACGGGTGAATCGGTACTTATGAAAGTACCTCACCAGATCTAAGACCACTAGATTATCTTAAAGACTTTGAGAGGATTCAGATGATTTGCGAAGCATGTCGCATCGTTACCCCAGCTACAATTCAAACGGCCTGGATGATATATTATGCATGGGATGTTATTCGAAAATAAAAAGTACAGGGTGGATATGAAAAGGCTGTAAGATGTAATGTACCAGTACCTATATCCGATAATATAATACACACTATAGATATTTGAATGAAAGTTTGAATAATGAAAACCAATGGAGAAAGTCACGGTGTAATTATGGTGTAATAAAGATTCAATACAGCGTACAAAACAAATAGTCATTAGGGAACAAATATTGAACACATTAAACGTGATAAAGTTTTGTTAAAATGTTTATTTACATATAGAGGTGGAAGTTTACCTTACGACTGTACATATTTGTGAATAAATATTTTTTTTAACAACCTTAAAGGCTTTTGTAAAGAACTGCTATTTTCCTAACTACAATCCATCAAATTTTCCCTTAAATATAACGTCATACTTCATTAAAATGTTTGTACACGAGGTGGCTAGAGCTCCTTTGACCTGTACGTAAATATTTTCACTATTTGAATAGATATCAGGTCATAGTCATTTGTTGAGTAGTATATTACACTACTAGGACAGAAAGTTTGAGATTTCTACCCTGTACGCCACTGTACGTATCTGACACTTAGCTCAGAGCTCTCAGTGCAGCTTTTCCAACGCACAAATATTTGACTTTATGGCTCAAATTAGGTGCAAAACGTATAATTCTTCCAATATCAATTGCAGATTATAAAAACCCTTGCCTACAGTTTTGTTTCATCTATGTACCATAGGCGTAGATACCTCAATTTATAAATTTATCGTTTTTATAAATATGTGTATCTTATGCGAGAAAGTATTCGTTGATCGCAATCGAATCATTATAATTTGGACGGCCCTGTAAGGGCGTTTGGTTTAATCAGAGTACCAGTCGTGAACTGAGCCCTTTTTGTACCCCATTCGTTTTTTTTTTTGGAAAACGAACTTTCAAAGCAAAAACCATAAAAGAAAATAAATTCTTTGCAAATTATACAAAAGAAAACTTTACTCAGTCCTGGAGACTGATTACATTTTCGTTAATTCTGTTTTTACGTTTGCCCACATTAACTCTATATGGTTGAATATGCAAAAGTAAGGGGGTAGTTTGAGAAGAATATGACCCTGTTCTTTCAACAGCTTGTCAATCAATTTCCTCTAACTTTAAACCTTTAATAACAGTTAGCAATTCTTTGTTTGTTGGGCCTCTTTTACGATTGCTGACAGGAATGGGAATATGTTTTTCAGACATCAATACTAAAATTTAAGCTTTGTTACTACTCCTATTTGGTATCTTAAGGAGTTGTCGCGAGTGATAAGATGCGTTGTCCATAACGATTACTGACTGTGGTGGAATGCTTTCAAATAATTCTGCTGTCATATCTTCGGGATAATCAACTGCACAATTTCTAAATTTTAGCAGATATCAATAAAGTATTAGGCACGAAACCGTCTTTGCTTCCAGCGTGTACTATTATAAAGCATTTCCCTTTAAAACATAGCCCATTTAAACAGCAATTTTTACTATTGTCAACCCAACTGAAATTTACTACATCGTGATTATCAAACCGTGTTTCATGTAGATAAATTATGTGTCTTATTAAAATAATTAAAACTTCGGTAGTCTTTTATCTAACGTTATCGAACGATCCTTGACGATTCGGTTATTGCCATCCGTTTATTCAGTTTTTTGTGTCTAAACCACACACGCCTTCCGACAGCTTCGATCAATTGAAATGCATTTATGTTTATGATTCGATGTTTTCATTGGTATACAGTGGAGATGAAGAATTTTGACACACATCCGTCCAGTCCACGTGGACTGACGGTTTGTTAGATGTTTACCGAATTTTTTACGGAAGGTAAATATTATTTTTCATTTCTTAATTTGGTATGAGTGCTATGCGTATTTATGAAATATTCTTCAATTAATATTGGAAGAACTATACCTATTTTCCACCGAGGTATGAAAAAAATAAATATTACTCCATATTATTTTAATAAAATAGAATGTGTCGCAAAATTAACTTACTGGAATTAAAAAAATATTGTGTTAAAGTATAAAAATTGTACAAATAAATAATTTTTTCATTGAAACGTCAAACCACCCGTGGAACAACATAAGTTAGTGGGTTGCCTATCTGCTTAAGTTAACTGACTGGAAAATATTTTCATAATGTATAGTTTGTATAGACAAAGTTACACTAGATTACGCTTTCAATAAAATCCGTTTTCTAATATTAGAATGAGATACAAAGAAAGTTACTACAGTGTTCATTTTAATTTCTTTTATAATATTACCTAGATAACGGTAGCGAAATTTGTTGAATCGACTGTGTTCTGTGATCTGTAATACGTCAACTATGTCTATGGTTGTAACCTTTCATAGGTTAGAGAAATTATTTGGAGACGCATGAAATATTCTCTATAATTCTTCTAAATTATAATGACAATTTTTATATACATACAAAAGTGGAGTAATGATAGATAGATAGCCTTAGCGCTACGCGCTACGTTCGCTGAGTACGACCAATATATGACAGTTAAAAATATCGATATATTAAATTAAAAAAATCGATACATCGATATATCGATACTTTTTCATCAAGCTTAAATACTTTTGCTGGCAGCAGGGTTCCCAACCAAAATTTAGGGGAAAAAGATGGGATGTTCTTAGAGGTATTATATTTTTAGAGATTTTTACTCCATATATCGATAAATAATATTGCGTAACAGAATATCCATTGAAATGTTAGAAAATATGATTATGATGCGATCCACACTGCAATGGAATGGTGGATCATGCACAACATTTCAACCAATCACCAAAATTTTTCATGTCAAACAGAATCTGAAGGAAATTATTTGTTACTAAAAGTTTTAGATAATTTATGAATAAAGAATTTGAAAAAATGATGTTGCCTCATTTTCAATGTTATTTGCTTAAAATAATTCAATTACTTATTTTATAAGTAATAAAATTCTTGAGTGGGTATCACTAGTATTTGTGGGGATTTTTGATTGGGACTTTAGGGAGATGAATTATTAAAAGTTGGGAACATTGGCTGGCAGATGGTTTTTAAATCCGTTTTAAAATAATTTTAGTTATTTTGCTTTTAAAATGAAAATAATACAAAAGGACTGATAGTTTTCTCCATACTACCTACTTTGTAGGTATTATATTTTTTCTTGATATAATAAGAATTAAACTTGATAATCTTCAGTTTCCATTTATTTTTTGTATAGGAATATAGCTCCGACTCTGTAATATGTTAACAACTTAAACATGTATTCTAACAAAATTAAATCATTTGTATGCTTCCCAAGAATTACCTTGAGAAATGCCTACTGAGAAATAGTGTGATGACAACAGGTTAATTGATTTTGTCAATAATTCTCTATGGAAACAAGTCTATATATACCCGTTTATAAGGATTTTTTTGTTTATAAATATTCTGAATAAATAGAAGTAGCATGGGGTTGACACGATTAATCGTTTTATTGGCGGTAGTATCTTGTAGTTTTGCTCAAACTTACAACACTAGATATGATAACATCGACATTGACCAAATTTTAGCAAGTAAAAGATTGTTGGATAATTATATACAGTGTCTTTTAGATGAAAACGCTAAAAGGTGTTCACCGGAAGGACGAGAATTTAAAAGTAAGCATTTCCTACTACTTGAATTATAATTCGACCGCTAAGCATCATTTAATGTTGTTAATGATTTATTACTTACAAAATAAACGTCTTTGTTTGAGATTTACATCATAGTTCATGCTAATAGTAGGCCGAACGTAATTATTCTCTTTTTGTAATCCATTTTCGTATGTTTTCAGAATATATACCTGAAGCGATTCGCACCAACTGTGCTAAATGTTCAGATTCCCAAAAAAGAATTGTTAAAAAAACTGCCAAACACATAATAACTAATAGACCACAAGATTGGGAAAAAATTAAACAGAAATTTGATCCTCAAGGAAAATATCATCAAAGTTTTAATGATTTCTTAAATAGTAGTTAAAATGTTTTTTTTTATATTATATATAAATAAATATCTATCAATTATTTCTTGGTTTCTTCATTTTAATTCCATATAAAATTTTTTGATAATGGAGTGTTACAAAAAAAATTTCTTCAACATAATTTTATAGAGAGCGCCAAAATTGAGACTGCCTACCACTACGCTCAGATAATCTCGAATTTGGTAGATATGAAACAAAAAATTCAAAAATATTTTTGAAGAAGAAGGTAGCTCATATCGTAATTTACGTTTTAATAAAAAATAAAAAAAGAACAAAATAGCGGATGTTAACAAAAAATATGTAAAATTAATACTCATCTGGAACTGAGAGACTTACATCAAAAGTATTTTCGAGTCTGCCCGATTGCACATTAAATCACCTTACCACTTTTATTAATGTTTCATTTCAAAATGGCATTTTTACCAATTGCCTTTAGACGGCTATAAATATATATATATATATAAAAAGATGCTTTTATCATTTTTGTTTAAATATAAAATACTTACTACCCATCAATTTGGGTTTTTAAGTAACAAATGCACAAATGATGCTATATTCTCCCTACTAAACAGCCATCACTCCACTGCAACTTTTTGTGATTTTTCTAAGGCTTTCATTGTGTTAATCAGAATATTTTAATCAACAAATTGCAGTACTACGGTTTCAGGGGAATACCTCTCGCTTGGCTTAAGTCATACCTTATCAACAGAAGTGTAAGGGTTGATACATCGATGTCATCTTGCAAGCCAATAGAATGTGGAATGCCCCAAGGCTCAGTACTAGGCCCTATTTTGTTTCTTCTGTTTATAAACAATATCGCATATCTAAACATCTAGACACAATTTTAACATGTTATTTCAAACTGATTTTCAATGAAAACAGATCGAAAATCAAGAAGTGCGAAAATATTCAGTTTCAGCTACATCAATTTCACTGAAACAGATCTGAAAAGTATCTATGAAGACCTCTTAATAGGATAATACAAAAAAAAACACTACAAAACAACTGAATTACCGATAAAAATCTTGAAAAGCTAACACGGGTAAATACGAGAAAATCGATTGTTTACCCCACAGCAGACATTTTGACGTAAATCAGCTGTTTTCTTATATCGTCCAATTGATTAGTAAATACTTCTTTTCCCTACTGCTTGGCCTATGTTTATATGATCAGACATTTATCAAATATTCTACATCCTCAATTTGGCTATTATAATTATCGAAACTCCAATATATGACATGGAAATTGGCTTATTGCCAATAATAATTCTTCTTATGCCATATCCATGATCAGATGTAGGCGACACTTCGACCTATGTTGTGCTTTCCATAGACAGTAAATACAGTTTAACAACAGATGCAAGTATCTATTTTAAGAAGCTATCTAAGCATTATACTGTGGTCTGCTATTGCCTCCTGACAGGTTTCCGTCGAATTTCCAATTTTAGATATAGCTTCAACCCGGGTTTGAACCTGAACTGCTTTCACTAGCAGAGAAAGCACCCTCTCGTTGCATTATGGTGACCATTTACAGATACATCCAGAAAAACCTTTATGAAAATAATCTGCAGATTTCTATGCCCACTTCAAGAGGTATGAATATTAAAAATAATGGCTTTAAAATTGTATCTACCCAAATCTGAGTATTCCAAACAAAGAATTGGGAGAATAGGAACATTGTAATTGGTGACCAGGTAACCAGGTGAAATTTTTACGGCTCTGCAAGAGCAGCAAATCCTCTTCTCCCGAGGGCTCTGAGCATACAGGTACCTAGGAACCCATTATCCATAAAGCATCGGTCGAAGATCTGCCCGGTGCTTTTTACAAGGCCCAGCTTAAACGTCGCAACATGAATGGTGCGTAGAAAAAAAAGGAGATGCAAGGCCAAGGCTGTAGCACTAAATCTTAAGGTTGCCTCGACCTAAAACCCTCTTTCACCCACGGCTTCCAACCCGGAGGTCCAGGTAAAGCAAACCCCTAGTTCTGTCTATCGATCGAGGTGGCTCCAAAAGCACCCGCACTATGAATTTGCAGCTGCCCTTGAGTTGAGGGGAACAACCCGATACTGGCTTCACGGAAGAACAGCTGATGGGTTTCGTTAACGAGGTGACTAGGACCATCCGACTGCGGAACCAAGCCAGAGCAGTTTCTAACTTCTCGGCTGATTAGGAATCATATCGTAGTTTTTCTAATGGTTCAAGTAAAAGAGCCTGATCGGGTTTTGTCTTTTCAAGGGACATCGGACTTGGGTAATTATTATTAGAATTGAAGTTTTTTCTGAATGAACTTTCCTTGATCTATCTATTTAATTTATATTAACTAAATTGAAATTTCCGGAATCGTTGTTGATATTCATATTGATCACATTGTTTCTCGTCACTAACTTAGTTATAGAAACTTTTCGATAACCAATATCGTCTACAAAGACCTTCGCATGAGACAACATAATGTTGAGTGTTGGTGTAGTGGTAGTAAACAGTATTTATCACTTATCTTATAACCGATGTCACTACTTACAATTTGTGGTTGTTAAAGAGTTTTTTGTCCTGTGAAAATTAAAAAGGTTTTCAAAATTAACCTCTTTATTCATCTATTTAAATAAATCTTCTTTACAACTGAATATTACATTTCTAAAACATCAATTCAAACCATTCAATTTCATTCTAATTGAACAAAATTTCTTCTCCCTTTGGCTCTGCTCTATCATAATTCCAAGTTTAATCTTCCTTCCTCTTTTTTGCAGTTGATTTTAATAAAATTTCATCAGTGAATGTTCTCTTCCGTTTTGTTCCTATGTCACTAGTTCTGGTTTCTCTTCTTAAAGAAAAATCGTTACTGCTTCCAGCCATCATCAATATTTCTATAGGTTCTATGCATTCTTGTTGCATTTTTAACGCCATGTTGTACACTAAACTATTCGTTCTGTTATACATGATGGCGTTGGTAAACATCAACATAGTGTCCCGTTTAAATTCGAGTGTTGATCTGATTGTACCGTTTTCAATATTTTTCTTGATAGTCAGTAGATCCATTGGTCGATATATTGTAGCGCTGTAACCTAAAAATTACATATAAATAAACTGTTCATTTTGACTTTAAAGATTTTGCTTGTTACTTAATTATAATATTTAGGTGGCATATTTTAATGCTTTTTTTCACTGTTTTGACCCTGCATTCATTTAAGAGGGAGCTACAAAGCTACAAAGTACACCACGTGACCTCATTTGACCCTCTAAGCCAGCATCGAGCGTCAACATGAACATACACCTTAAGTTGGATTTTTTATACCATTTTGTTTTTAAGTTACTGTTGATTTTATATAGACTAATATTGAGAAGATTAAATTATATCGTTCTATCTCAATTGTGACTTGAATTTTCTTATAATCCGGCATATATTTTCAATTTCATTTATTGGTACAGCATTTAAGCAATCACATTTATGTCAAGTTTGCTTATGAGAGTTTGTTCAAGATCTAATACTAATAACTCTTGACAAGGATCTTTCCATAGCACTACCATCGATTTGTGAAAATATATATTGCATCCCCACTCCATCCTTTAGATATTTTAGACTTAATAAACGAATCGACACTTTCATAAAGGGTCTTCCGAAACGTTGCAAAGCTCGAAGTTTATCATTAGAAAAATTCAGTGATACTTAAACTGGAAAAATATATATAAAAAAATACAAACCTGGCGCTTGATCATCATTGATTGGTTTCAAAAACAACGAAGCGTATTTATTAGTAGCTAACCTATTATAAACCAACATGACGGATTTTTTCCAGTTTTTATATTCGCGATCATCGTCACAAATAGCCGAACTCGATGCCGGAGAATTTGGAATGGAATCAGTAGGTGTGACTGGAGTCGAATATCTCCTTTTGCTACCCTTAGCAGCACCTTCTTCTTCTTCCGTCCATGGACTATTGGATCTATCGTTTTCAATTTTTATTTTATGTTTTAAATCTTTCTTGTCTTGGTCAGGTGGATTATCTGATAGATTATCTTCCATTGTTGAGTCTGGATCTTCAAGTTGAGCCTTTTCTATTGCTAGTAATATATTAAAAGCTAAAATAAAACATATCTAACAACCCTACCATTGGTTGTTATGATTACATACCTTTCTCGTCTTTTTTCTTTGTTCTTGAATAATCCCTCTTTGCCTTTACTGTTTTATCAAACTTGACTTCTATATTTGCTTCATCGTATATCTCATCTGTAATTTCAGTCTTTGGAACAGTGTCTTGTTCAACTTCTTTTTTCACTTCAGCAGTTGTATCAGATGTTTCAGAAGATTCTTCAATAGTAGCTGTCGACTCTATTTCTTTGCTATCAGTAACAATGTTCGCTTCGATTTCAATTTTCACTTTTTCTTCTATTTCTTCTTTTGGAATTTTTATTTCTTCTATGTTATCAACTTTTGAAGTATCCACTTCACATTTATTTTCAACTTTTTCAATTTCTTCATCATCATCTGTGACAACTACTTCTACTATTTCAACCGATCCAGGTACAGGAGCCGGTTCTTCTTTAACTACAATTTCTTCGGGAAGATCTTGTTTTGTATCCTCTGTTGAATGAGTCTAAAAACATATTTTATGATTTTGTAGGCTCTAAACTAACAAGTCATCACCAATAACAAATAATCACCAATAATCATAATTAAATAAAGTACCCCAAATGGTTGGTTAACCAATAGAACTGCAAAATAATAATACAAGTTAATATCAAAAATTTTGTCATGCAAACAATTTCCTTCCATAAATAATTATAAATAAATTAGAAAATACCTGATTAGTAGTATCTGAGCTCGAATTTTTTTCATCTACTTCAACATTTTGTGTCTCTTCGACTTTGTTATCAGTTTCCATGTTATCAATTTCTTTACTTTCACTGATATCAGATTCCGTGTACGTTTGCTGTTGGTATTGTGGAACATACTGCTTCTGGTCTTGTTTGTTTATATTGGAAACCTTAACAGAAGGAGTTAAAGGAATTACAGGATCCTCTCGAAATTCGAAAGGATCTACAATAGGTGGTGAAGAAACAATCTTCTCTTCGTTCTTCTCATCATCTTTTGTCTATAAAAATATAGTTTGGAATTTTTTCATTACATTTTCAAATCAAATTAGAACAATAGATAGTAGCTAGCAGAAAGTTCACAGCATAATAAAATGGTTTAGAAGATTATTTGGAAGCATACTACAAAAAGTTGTAGAATAAATGATAAATAATTAAAATAAATCTGAAGAAAAGAAATGGAAGGTAACGTAATTTCATTTCATTAATAATAAAAGTAATATTTACCTCTGTCTTGGGTTGTCCAATATCCTGTAAATCAGCTTCATCATCATCATCAAAATCATCCAATCCCAGATTAATGTCTCCATTCCCATCTAATTCCAAATGCTGTTCAGGATCAGTGACGATATCATGGGCATTTTCTATTATTTCTGAAATAATATCATCAACTTCTTCTTTTTTGATTTCTGGTAGGGGACCATCTTGAACCAAAATACTGTTTGCTAAATCATCTATTTTTATATTAGGTAAATTTTCATCATCTAATATACCATTTGGAATTATAGGTGGTTGTTGTTGTTGTTGAGGAGGCTGCATTTGTCCAATAATTTCTTGTGTTTCTTGGCCTATTGCTGAACTTACTAATTGTTGTAAACTAGGTGATACCTTAATAAATAAAATAAATTATTACAGCATATTCCTTTGTGAATAAAATATTGTATAGTAGATGATACTAGCTACCCTCCTTGAGAATTTCATGTGGAACTATGAAAAATTGCTCTGTACTTAGGTTTAGATGAATTTATACCACACAATTTAAGGTCTTTGCGAAGAACGACATAACATTTTCTTAAGAAGGCACATAAAATGAAAGTTCGCAACATTCGACATTTTTAACCAATTTAATTAATTAATTTTAAAAACATGGTCATACTTTGTTCGTTCAAAAATAAATGTGTAACACACATTTTGTGCATAATGCAAAAGATTTTTTGATGCCATGGCAAGTATATTAAATAACATCACAGTAGGTAAAAATAGACAATACCAGATATTTTTCTCTCATTTTCCTCATCTTAAAATTAAGAATAGATCTGTTTGTATGCCAGAGATTCATCATACTATAGCTTTTCTACAAAAGTATCTTTAAATTTTCTTTTAAATTCAAGTCCACATCTAGAATTAATCCTAAATTCTTAGAAAATTGTTTGAATACCAAGTCTTACTGCTCAACTTCGATTTTAAAATTTATTGCAAATTTTCTGTACATCTCTCTGAGAACAAAGCAGCAAAACTTCAGACTTAGAGCATTCAAATTTAGATTAGATCCGTGGAGTATTCAAGGAAACTTAACAGATCTTTATTCAGCTGTGTAGCTGCTGCTTCTGGATCTAATGAATCAAAGTAGTGCAGAACCTAAGTGTAATCAGCATATGATTGAATGTGAGAATGAGAGACATTGTCACACACATAAAAAACATATTCGAAGAAGAAAAGTGGACCAATTATTGAACCATGTGGCGCACCAGATACTATTTTGCCAGCATCAGATAATCTCTGATCCCTGCAAACTCTCTGCCTTCTTCCTTTCAAGTAAGACCCCAAAAATTACAAGATATTTGGTCTAATCCCAAATATTTCAGCTTTGCACAAAAAAGATCATGATCCAACTCATCAAATGACTTAATAGTAATGCAAGGAGACAGATATGACAGCCTTCTCCTTATCCAGTGCAGGTCACATGTCTCCGTGATATTTAAGACTGCAGTTGCTGTGCTATGCCCCCTATGGAATCCTGAATGATGCAAAGGAAGATTATTTTCATGTAAAAAAGAATTCATCTGGGTATGTACTGCTCATTGGAGAACTTTTGAAACTACTGGCAACAAGTTTAGAGACTTAAATCTTTTAACTTTAGGTACTGGGAGAGAACGCCTCCTACCAGTCATTAGAGAAGTGCGAGTCTCTGAACAAGAATTTATTATATGTGTCAAGTGATTTAGTACTGTTGGCAAATAAACAGAGTTTAAGCATCCATAATGTAAGACTATCACTTGCAGCTGCAGTGATTTAATTATAAATACATAGTTACAGATTGATTCAGGATTCTCCATTCAAAAGGTAAAATTTTTATAAGGGTCTATTTTATGGCAATTGTAGAAAGCATTCTTCTCCTAACATACAATTTCGTTTCTACGTCTTACTGAGACATCTGTAGTATTTAATCTTTGCTATGCATATTTTGTTATATTTCACATAGATTATGAAGGATTTTCAATGAAACCTTCCAGATGGTTTGATATTTACCAACCCTTTCAAAAATTTATATCATTTTTTTTTTCAATTAGATAAACACAGAAGAAGACTATGTTTTCTCATATGTAGGGATGTTTGAATAGTTACTTACAGTTACAGTTGGTGATGAATTTAATAAGCTGGCTATCATAGGATTGGTACTAGTATTGGGTAAAGGTCTATTTGTTATGGCTGTATGTAAAATAGGAGTGTTTGGTACTTGAGAAGGAGACTTTAATAAGCTAGTAAGTAAAGGAGATAGAGCTTGTTTCATAGGTTCAGGAGTTTGTGGATATATCTGATGATGAGGTTGCTGCTGCTGTAGTGCAATTTCATCCATTTGTTCTTGCTCTATCAAATTGTCTAGAGGATCAGAACTTTTACGTTTATGGCCAACTATAGGCTTTGTGGGTCTCCAAACTTTTTCTATTTCTTGTTTTCTTAACTCTCTTTCTTTGAGCCATTGAGAATGTAGGATAGATTCTTGTTCTTTTTGAGTTTCTTCTTGTTCTATTTCCTGACACCATTTATCCAGCTGTTCTTCAGATACTTTACCTTCAAATGAAACATTTAGTATTGTAACTTTCAACAGCCCTGCAATAATTTACCTGATTGAAGAAGTACCATATCAGCTTGAAGTTTTTGATATTCTGTTTTTTCTTCAGATAAGAGCTTTTGTAATTCTGCTTGTCTTTCAGCCACCAACCTTTTTAATATACTTTCTGCAGGAGTTTCTCCTCCCGAATCAACATTACTCTTCTTATTTTTTCTTTTAGGGGTTTCTACGTTTCCTAACAACATACCATATTGGGCAGCACAATTTTTTTGATGAAACCAATCCGATGGTCGATTAGGTTCACCAAAAGGTTTTAGTGCTCTAGATACCGACATCCAATTTTGATCACCACTTCGACAAACAGCAGAAGCTAGGCATAATTGTTCTCTAACAGACCACTTATCAAGTGGTTCTCTTTTTAGCTGAAGACGTTCTTGAATTGAAGTCATTTTGTCAAACAATTAATACAATCGAAACTGATATTAAAATTTGAAAATAAAACTTTTGTTTATTATTTGGTTTATGTAAAACTGTCAAACGTGCTATTCGAAAAATTCACCACATGAATAGAAATGACAGATAAACACGACATTGACAATGAAAGAGGGTATGTTCCAATAAATATAAACATATATACTTTATTTTTATTTATTATACTTTAATGGTCTTTAATCGTATGGGAGCTATCCTCCAATAACAAACTTCAAATTTACATCTGACACTATATTTATAAATACTATTTATGAGTCATGAGTTTCATTGAAACAAATAGTAAAATATTTTAGCTCCAACAAATGAGCTACTTTATGTAAAGATTTGTCAATATTACGATATTAAAATTTCATTTGATTGAGAATTCCTGTGAATGGTTTCCAATAAAATTGTCAGCATTAGTAAGTAATTAGATTTCTGACGACATAATTTACAAAATAAGATCTTTTTACGATGTGATATTTTATCCTAATTAAATTTCGCGCCTCGGCATGCGCAGATCTGTTTGAATTTGCCCTTGTGATCCCGTCCGTCCCCCTGTGTTCTTTGAGCGTTGTTGTGAATTCAATATGGCGAAAGTTAGTGTTGTGTCCGTTTACAAAAAGAAGTCGGTATGACGTGCTAATACGAAAATAATTAAAATAGATAAAGTGCATTTGAAAAATATCATCGCATTTACTTGTTTTGAGATAAGATAAATTCAATTAAATCACATTTCATTGTTTGCCGAAGATCCGTGTGTTTGCATTTAAAGAAAATTAGTCAAATCTGCATCCTTAAATTTCATTTTGCAAAATTGAATAGCAAAATATTGATATTCAGGTTGGTAGAACGTTAATTTGGTGTGTTTATTATTTACGAATTGATATGTTTGTTGACTTAATCATCTGACATAAATGTTATGTTTTTGCTTTACTTTATTATGAATATTATGTCAATTTTTGTATTTTTGATTACAGACGGAATGTGGGAAATTTGCCAGTATATAGAAAAGTAGTAGAAAATTCCAATCATGACTGATACAAGGAGAAGAGTGAAGCTATATGCATTAAATGCTGATAGACAGTGGGATGATAGAGGCACAGGACATGTTTCTTCATCTTATGTTGATCGTTTAAAAGGAATTTCTTTATTAGTGCGTGCCGAAAGTGACAATTCCTTATTGCTAGAATCCAAGATTCAGCCTGATACGGCTTATCAAAAACAACAAGACACTTTAATTGTGTGGTCTGAGGGTGATAATTTTGATTTAGCTTTGAGTTTTCAAGAAAAAGTGGGTTGTGATGAAATTTGGGAAAAAATTTGTCAAGTACAGGGTAAGGATCCTTCAGTGGAAATTACACAGGATATTGTCGAGGAGTCTGAAGATGAAAGATTTGATGATATGTCTGATTCCGCGCCACCTATTGAGTTACCCAATTGTGAACTCAGTCGTCTTGAAGATATCAGTGAGTTAATAAGCAACTGTTTGAGTTCCCAAATGAAAAAAGAAAAATTAGCTACAGCAATAGAAGGTGAAGGATATATAAGAAAACTTATTAATTTATTTCATATGTGTGAGGACCTGGAAAGTATGGAAGGATTACATCATTTATATGACATATTCAAAAATATATTTTTGTTGAATAAAAACGCTCTGTTTGATGTTATGTTTAGTGATGAATTGATATTTGATGTAGTAGGCTGTTTAGAGTATGATCCTTCATTACCAACTCCAAAGAGACATAGAGAATATCTAAGGCAGCAAGCAAAATTCAAAGAGGCAATTCCAATAAAAAATGCAGAACTACTTTCAAAAATTCATCAAACATTCAGAGTTCAGTATATTCAAGATGTTGTGCTGCCAACTCCTTCAGTCTTTGAAGAAAATATGCTTTCAACATTAAGCAGTTTTATATTTTTCAACAAAGTAGAAATAGTGTCTCTAGTACAAGAAGATGAAAAGTTTTTAACAGAACTTTTCTCAATGTTAACAGATCTAAGTACGCCTGATACCAAAAGAAGGGACTTGGTGTTATTTTTAAAAGAATTCTGCAATTATTCTCAAAATTTACAGCCGCAGGCTAAAGAATCTTTTTACAAAACATTAACATCACTTGGAATATTACCGGCTCTCGAAATAACTCTTGCTGTGGATGACCTTAAGACAAAGACTGCTTCCATTGATATACTTACTTATATTGTAGAATTTTCACCGTCTGTAGTGAGAGAGTATACCTTACAACAAGCCAGCAATACAGATGAGGTACGAATAATACTAAACATTTATTAATACAGTATAAACTTAATTATCTTGACTAGTAGGACAGAGTTTTTTCTAGCTAATTAAAAGTACCAATAATAAAAGTTTACTCCTTTCGATCTATTGTGATTTTAAACATTGTACTGTGCTGTTCTGAATTGTTCCAAAGAATTGCGTTTGATAAAAATGTTCTTTTTGAAAATTTTGAGAAAATTTATTATTCAACTGATCCCACTTGCATGAGTATTGCTATTTATAAAAATAATTTTTTATTAGTAAGTAGTATTTTTATAAATTTGAGTTAGATCATCAAATAATCATACAACTAGAATATCAGTTGAATAATTTATTTTCTCAGAATTTTCAAAAAAATAACTACTCGAATGCACTTCTTTGGTGGAACAGCTTGAAACAACTCAAAACAATCATTAAAATCACAATAGCTTGAAAATTAACCCCCGGAAAAAAAATTTCCTCAAATCTTGTGAATAATAATTTTTTCAAAGTTTGTATTTTGGAACAACATAGAATGAACCACTAACCTAGCACAATCCAGAATAACTGTCAAAATCGCGATACCTCAAAAGTGCGGTGCCAGCTCAAAAATCAGCTTTTTTGGATTTTCACTGAAAGTTTCAATCTCAGCCCTATGCGGTTTTAGAATAATATGGAACATAACCTATAACAATCATCAAAATATTTCTAACTTGAAAGTGCAGGGCCAACTTGTGGGTATCACATGCTCTTACTTAATTTTTTTGCTACATATAGATTTTTAAACCAGAAAATGTTAAAAAACGTAAATTCTTACTTTTCAAGTTTTTACTTCATTTGTATTTATCTAATACTGTCGTTCAAAATTTCAACTTAATTTTTTGCAAAATGGACAAAGACAAATTTCAAATAAAAGAGTCATTGTGTTGGACAATAACACTATTTTTCTACGTGTGTTATTACAAAATTTGTTTTTCAAATTTTTGATATATTCTCTAAACCCTCCAATTTACGTCTCATATTTGACATAAACATGGTATGAGTTTTTTAAGATAAGATATTGAATCATGCTTGAACTTTCCCTTTGCAACTTCTGTTTATTTAGCACATAACCCTCCACCAATTCCACCCATCGTTAGAGAACTGAACATCTAAATTTTATACCATTACAATCACATCAACTGAAACTGTATTCTTACTGATCATACCAAGTTATTGAAAAGGTAAATAGTCCACCTTCAGTCTCTGAAGATGATAACTTGGTTATCGAAACTTGCGTCAGACAGTGTAATTGTGAGTGTTGGTGTAGTGGTAATTTAAACAGTGTGCTTAGTATGAATACCACCAATGGTTCCATAAATTCCAATATAGTTAGAACTGTATTACTATAATTAGTGCAAATTTTAGCATTTATACTAAAATTAATGCGTAGAAAAAGTCCCATTTTCAAGTCGGTTCCCTGCTAAATTATTTAAAATTCATTAGTTTTAAGAAAAGTCATTCTTAATTTTGCAATAACTTTATTATAATTTTTATTCCTTTTTCCATAAACAAAAATTGTAAATTTATTTTTTACCTAAAAAAATCATGAAATGAAATTATTAATGGGGTAAAATTATGTTGTATATTTATGCTAGAAATGAATATAAGACTGTTTTTTTTTCAGGATCAAATGCTTCTTAATGTCATTATTGAACAAATGATTTGTGATAATGATCCAGAATTAGGTGGTGCAGTTCAGTTAATGGGCGTTCTTAGATTACTTTTGGATCCAGAAAATATGTTAGCTTCTGTTAATAAATCAGAAAAAACGGATTTCCTCAATTTTTTTTATAAGCACAGCGTACACATCTTGATAGGTTAGTATTCAGTTGAATTATATTTCGTTCTACCAATGAATCAGTTAATCTTGTGTAAATTTCTAGATTCAATGGTTAATGTATTGTTAAAGCTATTGGTTTTCTATCAAATTTTTTTCCTGATTTAAACTTGTTTAAAATATACCCAAATATTAAAGCAATTCCTCATATTAGTTGTGAAACTTGATATCAATTTTTTTCATAATACATATTAGTGATAATTACCTTTTAAGTGATCAACATAACATGAAGAATTACTGAATATTCTTCAAATTATAGATATCTCATATTTTTTTCATTCAGTACATATTTGTAGGTCTTTTGAATGACTGGCAGATGACTGAAATAGTGATAATTATAACTTGTCATTAACAACTGTTTGGGTATACATTTTAAACAGGTTTTCCCTGAACCTAAAACTGTAATACTCAAATGATTTGATTCAAACGTTTTTTTAAGGATACAGAACTAAACAGTTGTGGATAAAAATGATTATATATTGATTTTATACATCAAATATATTCTGCTATAACCATGTAAGATTTTGTTAAAATAAATTTTTCAAAAAGTCAAGAAAAAGTTCTAAGATGTGTAAAATTGAAATACTATGTGTTATTTTTATTTATACTTAGTAAAATAAATAAACTGAATTCTTTGTTTCAAATTCTAGTATTGTGGATGAAATCTTGTACTGTACTGTCGATTAATTGATTAACAATATCTTTTTCAGCTCCTTTATTGGAAAATACTGTTCATGACAAACCCCAAAAAGAGGATTACAGAAGTGTTCAGCTCTTGGGTCTAATTCTTGAACTTCTATCCTTCTGTGTAGAACATCATACATACCATATAAAGAATTGTATTTTGAACAAAGATTTACTACGTCGTATACTCGTCCTCATGAAATCTAGACACAAATTTCTTGTACTTTGTGCATTAAGATTTATGCGGAAACTAATAGCATTAAAAGACGAATTTTACAATCGGTATATAATTAAAGGAAATCTGTTTGCACCTGTGGTAGATGCATTCGTTAGGAACAATGGTCGGTATAATCTATTAGACTCTGCTATTATTGAAATGTTCGAATTCATCAAAGTGGAAGACATCAAGACCTTATGTTCTCACATTGTAGAAAATTATGCTAAATGCTTAGATGAAATTTGTTATGTACAAACATTTAAATCACTCAAATTGAGATACGATCAACACCAGGACAAGTTGAAGGACAGAGAAAGAAACAGTTTAGATGGGTGAGAATTTAACTTGATAATATAATTTATACATATGCTTTCTGTGTAATTCAATTTTGTATTTATGATTTAATTTTTTTAGGGTACCATCGATATTACGAAGTAGTCGTTACCGTAGGGACCAAAGACAAATGGACGAAGAAGAAGAGATGTGGTTTAACGATGACGACGATTTCGAAGATAATGAAACAGTTCTTACCGCTCCTACCGATATGCTAAGTAAGAAACTCGATACTGATTTGGATAGTATTGGTAAAATAATGGAAAAGAAACAACCGGAAGTAAATGGTCCGAAAATGAATAATAATTCGTCGACGAAAAGTGCCGTTCATAATAATAATACAAGTACGGCGGGACAAACGGCGACGAGTCCTGTAGCTTCGAATGAAACTAAAACACAACTTATTAAAAGGGTAAATCAATTTTAATACATATTTTATTGGGAAAAATATTTTTTCTTCCTATATCTATGTATAATCATCAATAGACATTTGGTAGAGTATATTTACAGTTCTATAGGCATTTAAGGCCTATGGATTATCTTTCTTTTCTTATTGGTCCTCAACTAATTTCACAATTCCTCTCCACTGGTGGTGATTCTGTACTTTTGCACTCCAATTCGGTTACATCTTTAATATCCTTCGAAACAGCATCCAACCATTTTTTCTTTCCCAGTATCCTTTTAGTATGCTCCAACCTGTTTACTCTTTGGGCTTTTATGTATCTTGTTATACAAATCTTTCAGTTTTTTTAGTTCTATTTCACTTGTTTTTATTTCCCCAAAAAGTTTCCTCAATACCTTCTTTACCCATATAACTAGTTTTGTTCCTTCATCCTTTATTAAAATCCATGTATCACTTTCTTATGTAACTATTGGTGATATTCTAAGGGTTCTATCTGGTCTAAGATTTCTTTATAATTTTTCCTCATTTTCTATACTTTCTTATTGTTCCGGTTCTTTTTATCCATTTGATACTCTTTCAAAGTATTGAGTTCATCTTTTAACCTTTTCAAGTGGATCTATTAAAAGCCTTCTCTCTTTATCGCTGATATAGGGTACTTTGTAATTAACCTTGTTCTTGATTTTTTAGTAAAAATTTCACAATTATTTGCTTCTAAAATGTTCTCCAATAAACTTTAGTTCTTTGTATATTCTCTTTTTCTGTCTGAGTATCTTTCAGATTTCTGAATATTTTCTCTTGGCTTCGGTCAAGTCAGTTTTTAGTGTACTTACTTGTAGATCCTTATGTAATTGTTGGTTGTATTATAGACATTAGGCTGACTAATAAAATATCAGATGTGGTACTTGAACAGTTTAGTTGATCTGCCAAAATATTATATAATATAAAATATAATATAAAATATATATAAAAAATATAATATATTAAAATATATAATACCGCATAAATAAAAAAAGATGTCTGCTTGATACCTTCCAAGAAATTGTGAAAGTAAACAAAAATTCATTTATATGAAATTTTCTTGCAAAACCATTCTGGAGCTGTAGATTTAGCCTAATACAAATCTAGATTTAAATAATTTGTTGTGTGCACTGGAAATAGCTAACACTAGTTTCTTGTGGATGATTATCAGTCAGAGTCAACCGTGGTAGTAGGCTTTTCATCATCATCACTAGTGCTACAGCCTCATAAGGGTGCCTCAACTTTCTAATTTTTCTTGCAAGGACCATCCAGTCTGCTGCACCAATTTTTGTAGCATCTTCAGAGACTTCATTTGTCCATCTTAGCCTTATTCTCCCTCTGCCTCTACTGTCCATTTAAGCCTGCCGATCTTGATTGTTGTTATCATGATTCTTAATTCTCTGTATAAGTGGTAGAGATCAAAGTTATACCTACGTTTATAGACGTAATTTTCATTAATATTTTTTGTCAATTTCAGGGTTTGGTAGATTACGAAGGAGGTGACTCAGATGAAGAAGACGACGACGGTGAAGTATCCAAAAGGCCGAGACTCTCATAGTCGAGTACACAATCTGCAGGTAAGTGCGTTACAGACTATGGTAACGTACCGCAAAGTGTGATCTCATAGTGAATTGTGTGTAAAACACGAACGGTCAATTATTATTAAAACAAAAAAAGAAAAAAGAAAAAACGCAACTCGCAATCGGTCAGTGGCAAAATTGCAGCCGTAAAAATGGCGACTTTTGTTGTGTTATTCATATCCTTCAAGTTGTTCTTTTTCTATTGTAGAAAATACAATTTTTTAAGGAGACTTAACTTATATACCGAGTGATGACACAAAAGATCTATTTATATATACATACGTTGTCTTTTGTTTTTGAGAAGACTAAATTTATGAAAAAGCACAACTTTTTTAACTTGTAGGTCTATTGTATTACCGCAATACACAGCGTGTATCTGTAATTTATTACTGACATAATAAAACTGATAAAAAAATACAAAACAAGAGGTTTAATTCCATGTATATGAATTTTTAGAGTTTTTTAAACAGAAATCAGTCTATTTATATATGAGAATATATTTAAAAGGAATATTATTCTTTCTCAGAACTCAAAACTAAATAGAAAAGATCGTATTCAAAGCAGTTGTAAATAATTTTATGGTGTATGCTTAGAAAATTGAAGATCTCTTTTTAAAGAGGCTGAATGATTGCTGTGTTTTTTACAAGTACTTACCTTTTTTTATTTCAATTACAAACGTGTAAATGTATAAATAATTTTTTTATACGATGATATCAAACCACAATGGATTTTACTATAATGAACAAAATACATTTTTCACTTCTTAAGTCTACTGCCTCCTGAATATAAAATGAGTACCAAAATACACACAGTTTTCTACTGTACAAAGATTTTTTGTTATTAATTATCAAATTTTAATTTATGAAGTGGGAACAATAAATTATGAGCTTAAGTTATTTACATTTTCAACAATTTCTTTAATTTTATGTTTATACTTCATTTTTCTGCTATTTCCTTGGTCGTTAATGTAGTTTGATTTTTTATTATACTGATGACTTTAATCCTTTCTTTTAAATGCTATGTAATACCATCACAACTTCTTGATGCTTTAGATTAAAAACTACTGAAATTATTTGATAATATTCTTTATGTTTCATTCTAATTTCATATTTAGTAAAATAATTTGATAAATGTCAGAGACGTCCTTGTCAGTGTTGTAGTGATGAAATTTGCTGCTCTGGAACTGTGAGTGGTGGCAAAAGATTATTTAGGTTGAGCCCCGCAAGAGAAATAAGACACGCCTTAACTATCAATGAGTTTCTTGTTGGTATGATTTTGCAGCTTCAATTATTATCGAGTTCTAACATTCCGGCCCCACTTCACCAGTTGTCATGGCAAGGATAGCCGTCAAGCAATTATTATAGTCAATATAAAATTAGAATAAGTCATTAAGGATATAATGTATAATCAAAATATTTGATTACTCTAAAATCTAAAGCACTAAAAACAATAAATCGTTTATATGAGATTCCTTCGAAATAATTTTGATACTGTTTACATAGGACAAACATCTTAATATTTATATCATAGATTGAGCAATCATAAATAAAACAGCATTAACACAACACGAAATAGAAGAAAACCAAACATATCAGTTTATATTTTACTAAAGATTTAGTTTGAAACCTCGAGATTATATTTACTAAAATGGACTTAAAATCGATAACAAACATTCAAGAAATGAAGATTTAAGAATAATACCATTTTGTGAAGATCATTTTTTTACTAAATAAACTTGATCTTTTTAATAATCTCATTCTTTATTAAACTGAATTCCATAATATACTTTCAAATAGTTCGTAAGAACAAAAATTCAATGTCTGAGGCTTTTCTATAGCTAAAAGTTTATGATTGAATAATTGATATGTTTAATAATTTGATTTGGTTCAACATCATCACTTTATTGTATTAAACACGCTGTATACTACCCCTATTTAACAATTACAATATTTGTACTGACTAATACATGTTATTGCCTTGATGTAAATCTTTGTTGTCTAGTAACCAAGTGCATGTTTAACGGTGTTTTTGTATGTAGAGGTAGTAAAATTTATAAAATTTAAATATGAATTCGGTACTTGTTTCAAAAAGTCCTTACAAAAAAATTAGAAATGAAGTGAAATAAAATCATCGAAGTAACTATACATATTATACAAAGAAAAAATATCAGGTGAAAACAGGTAAAATTAAAATTCTCTGTCTTTTATTACTAACATTAGAAAATACATGTTTGTTTTTGATAAAAAAAGGTAATGACAGGATGTCATATAAATTGTTCATAACTGTGAGGTTCTAAGCATTGTGAAATTAGCCTAAGTTATATCTAGCAGTAGATAGCATTTAGTATCGAATATATCCTCTAAAAAAATGTGTAGTGTCATTGGAGTGCTTAGAGTTCTTAATACTTTGTACCGTTTCTGTTCTTTATGATTTATGCGTAGAAAATCGTTTATTTAACGTAGTGTCGTCTGAAGATAATCAGTTGTATTCTAATTTGGGAAAATATTTGTTTAGTTTTGAATTAATTCCATTTAAGTATTGAGACAATTTATGTATATAACTATTTTCGCTTTCTCCCATTATTTTGTGTTCCTTTGGATCCATGGGGGATGTGTGTATGTATATATGTTTTCAAACTTATTTGATATAAAAATATAGAATAGTGTGAAAAATCAGTTCAAATATATTATTTATACCTTAAATATGATAAAAATGCTCATGTCTTTCGTATCACAATCTTACTGTTTTTGTTGGTGCCTATTTTGATAATAAATGTTTAATATTGACTAGTTTTTGATCAAATATTCTGAATACACAAATTTCTACCTACAGTTGTTTGAGATTATTGCCATAGATTGACATTGACATCAAAAATTCGACCATTTTGAAATTTCCAATTGGCTGCTAGTTATATTCGTGATACTTTACTGATTTAAGCAAAATTTTAACGCTTTCATAATTTACTTTTAAGCATATTGAATGAGCATTTGGAAGTGGTGGGAATTTATTTCCTTTGGGTAATAAACAGCTTTGGAGTTTTTTGTAGAGCTAGGAATAAAAGGTATGCCAATTTCTTTTATTTCGTTGCAAAAACAAAGTCCATCTTCTTTTGTAAAAAACGTTGAGAACGTTTCATGCCTAATTCGCTGATCTTTGTGATATCAAGGACATTAGCAAGTAAGTTCCACTGTTTTAAACGAGAGCCTGAAAGTTCTGCTTTATTTTTCGGTAAATTGGTTCGCTTCACAGAGAATGGTTCATATTTTATGTCTCGAACTTCAATAAATTGTTGTTTATCACTCGATTGCCATCTGGAGGCACTGAATGTAAAAACCCTACTCTGATCTAGCAGTATTTTTAAATGTATTATAACTGATTGAAATTAATAAAAAAAATTGAAAATGAGTATTATTTATATAACTATCCCTAAGCAAACTTAATGTCAAAAAACGGTATTTTCTTTTCGTTTTTGTGTATAATTGACCAAAAAATCATAATATAAACTTTAAACTAAACTAAAATTAACTAATTAACTAAACTAAAATTATTTTGTTTGTTGATTATTGTAATCTTAATCTGTTTTAGTTTTGTGAAGCTCAAAGAATCAACTTTAAGAATAACTATGGGTAAATAAAATTAATAAAACTACCCCTTATAGTTGAATTAAACAGTGCATGTTTTGTGGGGATTTTTTTTACTTAAAGTTACACAAGAAAAACATTTTTTTAAACACCCTTGTGTTTATTTAAGGAGTTCTTAATTAATGATATAGGTATAATGTGCTTATTCAAATCATGTCTACATTATTAGGGGTGGATGGGCAATGTGGGAAAACGAAAAAAATTTCCAGAGGGTTGATGTGAAAATTCCATATGGGCTGAACTGGTAGACTAATATGAAACAAAAATCATTCACGAGTATACATTTAAATATCTAGTAGTAAAATTCGTATACAAATTTCATTCAGTACTAGCGCAACCTAACCTAACCACCCATAATTTGTTTTGTCGTTGTTAATTTTGAGGTAAAATTCTATTCTCACAAAGCCGGTGCTCAATTCCTATTAACCCATATACACTATGGTGTATACAAAAAATTAATTATGTTTTTCACAAGTGACACGGAAAAATGGATTTCTAAAAAAATTCTCACCAAATAATCGCTATTAATTTGGCTGTTTTTATTTTTTCTCAGTTCACTAGAAAAAAGAAATAAATCATATTTCATCATTAATTGATTGGAAACATGTTTTTGAAGAATTTTGTAGGAAATTTAATGCTATACAAAAAAGGTATCATCAATCAAATTTGAATCTTCAATATCATTCAAATGATGAGGTTTACGGAAAAAATGTAAGATATCCTTTTTATAGAGCATTAAACTTCCTACAAAATTTTTCAAGAACATATTTCTATACAATCAATTAATAATGAAGTATGAATTTTTTCTCTATTCGACTGAGAAAAAATGAAAAACAGAGATTCAGAGAATCCTTTTATTGAAGCTCATATTGATTATTTGTTCCACCCTACTGATATATGAATTGATTATCGATTTAAAAATTAAAATTTGGAAAATAAATTGGATTTGTTTATGTTTTTATGTAGTAAAAAAGTGTAATATAGAATATTTTACGTCTTTAATGTTGTAAATTTTTTTTATTTGTATTATTGACTCTAAAACTACGACTTTTCAGATGACACTATGTTGCATATTCATTATTTTCATCCTTATTAAAAAATGTTTTAATTTTGGAACATAACGGTATGTAGTATAAAAAAATTAGACTAAAAATATTTAATTTTCTTTCTAATTTTGTAATTAATGTGATCAATAAATTTATCTTTTTATTTCGAATTTGTCCTCTATTTATTTATCTATTGATTATTCGACACAATTTTTGTAACCGAAAACAAACAACATTTTCATGGTATTCATTCAAGTTTGAGAATTATCCTTCATTTTAATGAAACTGTATTTAAAATTAAATCAATTGATGATTATTTACTCAGTAAAAATTATTTTTAAATTTTCAAAATAGCAACAAAATGGGGTTTGTCTTTGAAACTCGGTCTTAGATAGACATTTTCAATTCGTGATCTATATATTTAGGCATTTTAAGCCGTTAGCATGGAATTTCTCTCTTTCTCTCTTCCATCACCTCTACGTACCATCCTCTGCTCGGTCTTCCTTTTTTCTTGTTCCTCATTGTTCTATATTCATCATTTTTTTTGTTGCTCCAAAATCTGGATTTCTGTTTGTACATTATTTTTTTGGATCTTATTATTTTTTTAGTTCTGTTTCTCCAAATACATCCCTTATTTCATTATTTGTACTTCTCAGCCATAATTCTTCCCCCTTTTTACCTCTTTTCTTCTATTATTTTCTTCTATTTCTTTCCACATTTCGCTAAGTAGGTCACTATTGTCGTCCTTGAGAACCACCCCAAGATATACATTACTCTGAACTTCTTTCAAGCTATTTGCTTTTCCTTCATTCAATTCTATTAAAAAACTTTTCATTGCTCTTTTCCCTTATGGTGTTGTCATTATCATGAACTTTGATGTATCTTCATTGACTCACTGATTCACTGTCGTTTCTATGAAGACTCTTCAAAGTTCCTTATCACATTTTCTGATGTTGAAAGGATCACTACGTCGTCTGCGTATGCCAGTCGTTGTGATATACACCTTGTTATTAAGGGAAACTTGGACTTACAGGATATCGAAGGTTGCGTTGACAATTCTAGTTACAGCATAACGTCCTTTATTCTCCCATTGCGTATCTCTGAAAATCCTCAAATAAAAATGAATGTTGGTTAACTAATATTTAATCCAACATATCTTATTCACAAAAATGGGCAACGTAGCCTCGAAAAACAACAATGTACAAGACAAAACAAAAACCAGAAAATACAATTCGCGACTCAACAACAATTTAAACAGTTTCTTCATTAATATAAACCATTGGGGAACAGCGGAGGAATTATTTGCAATAGGCTCACACAGCACCTCGCCTATGTGGATGATGTTGACATCATGGTACGGACCATTTCGGTTCTTTTAGGAGCGGTTGAGGAGTTCCAGCGAGCAACAGAAGCAAGATGACTCAATGAACAGAAGAGAGCCCCGACTTACCAAATCAGGGAAGATAATAACGTGACATCGGAGATTAAGGCAAGAGTTGCTGCAGGGAACAGATGCTCCTGGGAAGTCCAAAGTGCGCTCAAGTTTGGAAGGCTCTCGCGAAGGTCAAAGCTCACAATTAACAAGATAATAAACCGTCCCGTAGTCACGTACGGATGCGAGACATGCACTTTGACGACAAGTGAACGGAGTTTCAACTGCTGGGAACGTAAGATTCTGCGAAAGATTTTTGGCCCTGTTTGCGAGAATGGTGCGTGAAAGATCCGGAGGAATGCTAAGCTGAGACCGATGTATGGCGAGACAGATTTGGTGGGGGTTTATCAAGGGTACGCGTCTGAGGAAGAGAGGATGCCTTCTGATGGATACCCGCGCCGAGCCATATATGGAGTTCCTGTAGGACGGCGACTGAGAGGAAGACCGCGCCTTCGATGGTTGGAGGACGTTGTGGCGCACCTGATCCATCTAGGGGTTCGGCGTTGGAGGCACCATGCTCAGTAAAAAAAGGATTGGCAGTTGATTGTTGAGAAGGCGTTGGTTCCCAAAGGACCGTAGCTGCGGTTAAAGAAAAATAATTGGGCAACAGCGCGCGTTTTTACTAGAATATGGCGGTTTTTGTGACTTCACTATTAAATATAGTTACTAATAAAAATACGGAAGAAGTGATTATAAATATTTAAGCGGTGATTGCGATAGTGCCAATATCAACGTTGACGCTATTAGTACCATAATTATATTATTTGATTAGAGCGAGCTTGGAACTAGTAACCTATCTAGGTATCGAGGACGAAATGGCGAATAAACGAAGATTAAAGATGGAATCTTCCAAATGGAAGTCGTTGGAGAAATTAATTCTTATAAATTTGTCTACTCAGTGTAATAGAATCAACACCATTGGTGGTACTAATCACGGAATCACAGACTAACAAAGTATATAACAGAAAACTTCATTTTGACTACTACTGAGCGTTGCTATCTAGAGGGAACCACCGAAAACTCCCTTTTCAAACATTATCTTGTTCGGGTCACATCGTATTCAGCGGTCGTAGCGTGACGACTAGCGCCAGGGGCTCAATTTGACTTTCACATTGTGCGCATGCCTTAACGTTTCGCGCGAACATTTAAACAACGAAATTTTAGTTTTTCTAGGAACAGTATTCACTTCACGCACTGTTTAGCATATTTTCGACTATTCCAAGATTTATGACTCTATAAACAAATATCGTAAATAAAAATTATAATGTTTATAACAGCTGTGTCAAGTCAGTGAGTTTCTTAATCGTATTTGAGAGTGAAAAAGATTAGTAATTGAATTACTTTCAAAATCTTTTTATTGGTATAACATACCTACGTTTTGATACAATTTTAATAGCTTCTTAGGCCGTTTAAGCTCCGCTACCGTTACCTAGCACAAGTTAAAAGCGCTCCGAAACGTTGTTGATTTTGTAGCGTATGCTTACAGTGCACAAGCGGTTCGTGCACTGTATTGATGAATAGCTTCGATTTTTCTAAATCGAATTATTTTTTTCTGAAACGGATCAAATCAAACCTTTTGATTTCTTGATTGTTTCAACCTTTTTCATATGAAACTCGACAATATCATGAAAATTTGTTTGGTTCTTACATTAACTTCTTTTTGTTTTAATACATCTTTTGAAGTGAAAGGAGATTTTGATTGTATATTCGCTCAAGAAAATTTCACAGCAATATTTACCAAATGGTTTTTCGAATATTTGTGCATAAATATCAAAAATAAAAATATTCTTCTCCATTTTTGCGTCACGTTCGATTTACTAAATATACAGGGTGTCCTATATTCGACTTCCAACGCGCTAGGGGAAATTCCTTTGGTAAAATTATGCCTATCGAGATGGGGAACTTATGTCCGCAAACGCATCCTTTCCAAGTTACGGGGTGTTAAAGTTTTAAAAATAAAACGATTTTTTGTCGATTAATTTGAAATGGTGTGATCGATTGTTATTGAAACTTTTTGAATATTATAAGGTTGATAAACTACTTGTTTTAACATGAATAGATGATTTCAAGTTTTTCCCAGCGACATGCAGTTTTTTTTAAGATTTTTGAATTCCATTATCATTCTTTTATAAAAAAGTAATAAAATTTGGCTACGCTGAAATTAAACATTTTCGAGAAAACCATCAATTTGTAACCCTGTGATTATTTAGAAAAATACAAAACAGTTTCTGCTTTAGCTTGCATCTATAGGTAACTGTTGTTCTACAAAATGATATTTGTTTGTTAAACTACACATTTTCTTCTTGTCTTAAGGGACACATTACCAGAACTTCTGGAAGCAGTTCCTCTTTATACCCGACAAAATATGATATTTCAGCATGATGGAGATTCTCAACATTTTTCAGTAAATGTACGGCTTCATTTAAATGCAACTTGTGGACATAATTGGATAGGTCGAGGTGGACCAATTGGTTGGCCAGCTGGATCTCCAGATCTTACTCTCCTTGATTTTTCCGTGGAGGCATCAGAGTCCGGTAGAAAATGAGGAAGATGTTGTTGGTCGTATACAAGCAGCAATGGAAGAAATTTTTAATACGCTCAAAGCAGGGCCAGATTAAGCTAGGAGCTTGGGGGGATTATAGCCCCAGGTTCAAGAGGGCCCCATCATTTGGAAATCATTCTGTATTTTTTGATGTGTTGATACTACGAATCTAACGTATTAATATTATTTTATGAATTTTTCCGGGTTTTCGAATTCCTTAAGGGGGCACCGTCATTATTTTAGCCCCGGGCCTTATAAACCTTAATCCGGTCCGGGCTCAAAGTTTTCCGAAACGTGCACTTATCAAAGCTGCGAAGACTCAGGGCTTGTGTAAACGAAAGAGGTGGATAATTTGGACAGTTACTTTAATTTATTGTGTTTCACCTATTTCGTGTTTAAGATTTGTTTTTTAAATGATTTCTTCGTAAAATTATCATTTAAATGACATTAGTGTTAATTGAGGAAAACAGGTTTAGCGTATTAGAAGACAACACTTTTTCGAAGAAAACGTGTAGTTTGACGAACAAATATTATTTTGCAGAACACCTTTCACCTATCGAGGTAAGTTGATTCGAAAGGAACTGTTTTGTATTTTTCTAAATAATCACAAAATGATGATTTTCTCGAGAATGTTTAATTTCAGCGTAGTCAAATGTTACTACTTTTTTATCGAGGATTGATGGTAGAAATCAAAAATTGAAAAGAAATAACATTTTATCCAGTGGCGGTGAATTCAGGCGTGGAAAAGGGTCAAGCTGCACGTCTCGAAAAAACTAGAAATCAACCTTATAATCGTCAATTGAATTTTATAACTTTAACACCCTGTATCTTGGAAAGGATGCGTTTGCGGACATAAATACCCCATCTCGATAGGTATAATTTCACCCAAGTAAATTCCCTTTGATCGTTGGCTGATTTATATCAATGAAATAGTTTATTTTTCGTTATAAATATCCAAAATGAATTTACAGGAGAAAAAATTAAATGTAAGACTTTTTCCTGTTTCCATTTCTATTTTCTTATGATAACAAAATTAGCTTTTATTAATATCTCATTCCCATACAGGTATTTATCGACAGTTTAGTCACAAATAGTTTGAATTGAAATTATTGTCATTATACACTGATTAAATGAACGATTTTGTATAAAAGATGGTTCAAAATTAAGTATATTGATTAATGACTCAAAATAGTAGTAAGTAATAAGGGAGGTATAATCTATTGAAGAGGTGGATTGGCTATTACACAACTCTTATATTACGAAAGAATAATCTGTAGGTTAATTCACGTATTATCGTATAAACAACTTTCGTAATTGAGGCATTACCGTACTAGACGCCGATGATCCCAAGTTACTTTTTAGTTAGTTATTCGAATATCGTCCCAGGGCAAACTTTCAAAAACCATTCGAATTGATTAGCTTTGCAACTTTGAGAACTAAAGCTTGAAATTAGACCTGTTAAAATTGACGTAAATTTTATTGAAATGAGATAAATTGTGTTTTGTTTTTTTATTAAACGTCTCCACCATTTTTTTTTGGGTAAAGGTACCCCATATGAATAAAAGCTCATTTTGTAGGGTTGTTATGTCACAGCTTTGAGTTTTATCAAATTTAAAATCGTATTACCGGTCATCTAATAGCGAAAATGTTATCACAGGTGTTGTTACCTTTGGCATAAAAAGTTGTTCCCATAATATAAATACAATTCTCGATGCTAATGTTTGAAAATTCCTTCATCATTAGTTCCAACTGAGGAGCAATTTTTTAGTTTTATTAGCTCTTGGGATCATATTAATTTGATTGGAATGAAAACACAGTAGTACGGAGGTAATCTTAAAACAGTGTAACTATTCTTCTCGACCATTTCGTCTACAGTATATTCTTTGGAAATTATTTTTGTTTCTAAAACCTGTGTCTCCTTTGGAAGACTATTTAGCTGGAATTTAACGAATTTATGTTGGATGGTAAGAGGCGTTATCTAACACAATTCCACTGTTTGCATGTAGTCATGTAGTCCAGGTACCAGTTTTTCTTTGAACCAAGACTTCAATATCCTGAGGTTAATCTAAAGAGCCATCCTTAACATGCTTCGAACTTAATAATAATGCACAATTCATTCAACCTTGTTCCCCATCGCATCTTTTTAAATTTCCAATATCATTGATCCATGCTTTACGAACAGTATCGTGGCTATCAAACCATGTTTCATCCAAACGATAGATTTGTCTTCCTTTATTATGATACTCCCGAATTTTTGTTATACAGTTTGTCTACTTAAGTTGGAACCATATGGAAAACTTTTTTATTAGTGGTTTTATGTATTTTTTTCGACATTCCTTAAATGCCGCACAATACTTACAATTACTGGAAAATCAAGTAAGTGTTTGTTTGTACAACCTTCCGTTACAAGAACGTTTGACAATTTGGTTCCTACAAGACTGTGCTTCAATCTTCTTCAGATTCAGATATTTTGGCCTCCTAGGTCTGCTGATTTGACTCCCCTTGAGTTTTTTATGGGATTACTTAAAACAGCAGGTTTATCAGCGAGGGACATTCGTTGATGTAGATCATTTGGAGAGGATTATTTCTGAAGAAAGCCAACAAATTGCCCCAAATATGATACGGAAAGTAATAAAAGAGTTTGAGAAAAGAACAATTAATTGTTTACAAAGAGAAGGTGGGTATGTCAAAGCCTTAGGACATTGAATTAAAATTTAATCATGTTTAATAAATATTCTTTGTATGGGTTTTTCCATTTCTACAATAAATAATTATTATGCATTCATTACTTATGTAAATTGCGAGGTTGTTCAAAAACTGCTCCTAAAAATTGATATCTGATGGTTGCATTTTAACTTTTGGACCATGCAGAACTTTTTATCAAGAATCTCAGTCCAACTTAAGTAGACCCACTGTATATTCACTGTTTAATACCTAAAAATCTTCACAGAATTATAACGATTTCTCTGTCCTCCGAGATTCCAGCTCGGTTGTGCGCATTCTCAAGCATGCGCAGTATAGATAAAGTGTCTCGAACGAGAGAGAAAATGAATATTGTCGACACCGTAACGTAGGGACGTTTTTTCCCATACCAACTGTCCATTTAGGAGTATTACATACATGATTACTCCCCGGTGGTTGAGAGCACTTGCATTCGAGGCATGCGTAATGGCTTTAATAGCCAGCAACCCTTATTGACATATTAATCTATTGATTAATATAAATACTCAAATTGTCAGTGTAAATATCAAATTTTGATAAAGACTTTATCTTTCTTCCAAAAATTATTAAACAAAAACTAATTTTAAAACAGAAGAGATCTAAAATAAAAAACATTTAGATGCATTAATATATCAAAAGGGGTAGGAAATGAGAAATTGATAATAATTAATAGAAAAAAAATTTGCTTTTATTTGTTATATAATTAATAGATGTACATAAATCATATCTGTTTACACCTGTGAACGAAATTGTTTCCCAAAAATAAATTAAAAATACTAGCGGCAAATTTTGATAGATATCATTTCTCCTAATTATAAATATACATAAAAATTTGGGTTTTAGCAAAAAACCGATGAATGAGCGCACTAATTCTGCAGTGGGATCTTAGACTAAAAGTTATACACGAATTGAAAAAAATTAAAATTAAGTTGAATCGGGTAATCACCAATTGGTGGAAATAAATCTTGACTGAAATTGTTCGAACCAGTTTAGAGATGTTATAATTGCACTGTTTGCAAAGTAACTGTTATCATAAGAATATACGAAGGACTACAATTTATTTTCTAGGAAGGAATGTGTGAAATAAAAAACTTACTACATTTTAGAATATTTTATTTTGGAATTAAAGCTACAAAACAAAATTTCTATTTATCAAAAAGCTTGTTTATTTATTATTTATATGTATGTAAAAATGAGCGACTGAAGTTGAAACTTAACTTAAAAAAAATCTAGAAAAAGTTACACAGGTGTGTCAAAAATAACAGTATGAAAACACAATTAATTTTAACAAATTTTATGAAAATTTTTTTTAATACAAGATTTACTGTTCTTCTACAAATAGGATGATAACTTGTGACTGGACATTATTATTTGTTGGCGGCAGCATCATAATATTTTTTATACACGCGATACGTTTTTTGAATCAACAGACAAAAAGGCAATTATCTAATATTTGTTTTTATGTAACAAATTAATGTTTTAAAGAATTGTAAAATACAAATTGTACTCGTTATATATTTAGGTAATAAATATAAGTAAAAAACGTTTTGTGTTTTTATTCATTTGCTGCTACTACTTCCGCCCTTAAACGTTCAGCTAGAGTTTTTCGAAATTGCAGCTGTTGGGGTGCTATGTTACTCTTCCCTCCTGTCAAAACCGCTTCGGCGGCTTTAGCCGATTTTGGTCTCTCTTTCAACTTAGTAGTACCTAAATAAATTAAAAATATCATTTCTGCAGCAATGATTTCCATTAGTTTTTCTTAAAACTGCAACTTTTGTAAAGTATTTTTGAATGCACCCTCATTCACAATCACCATACGAAAATGGTCCCAGACGTACCTGGCCTGACCTAGAGTGGCGGTAATTACTTCAAAAATACCATTGTGAATTAAAAAGTACAAGATCTATACAGCATATGTTTCAAGTGAATTTGTATGTTATGTGTTACAACACTTTTATTTTAAAGGACTTATTCCAAACAATATAAAAGCTGAACTAAATTGTACTCTGTACGAGACTGTTCCTTCGTTATCAACAGTAAAATATTGGGTAGCAGAATTTAAACGAGGCCGTAGGACCTACGAAGACCAGCATCTCAGTGGTCGACCAAATGAGGTGATGACTCCAGAAATGTTGAAGAAAATCCACAAAGCGGTACTACAAGATCGTCGATTGTAGTGCGCAAGCTAGCAGACATAATAGGCAATTCAAAAAATGCGGTACATCGCATATTAACTCAAAATTTGGACATGAGAAAGATGGGTGCCACCTTTGCTCATGATGGAACAAAAACAGCGTCGTGAAAATCTTTGGCAATGTTTCAAAGACATAAAGCCGAATTTTTGTGACGTTTCATGACCATGAGTCCATCACTTCACACCCGAAACAAAAGAACAATCAAAACAATTAACTGAAAAGAAAGAACCGGCTCCAAAGAAGACAAAGACCGTTCCATCTGCAGGCAAGGTGATGGCGTCGGTTTTTTTGGAATGCTCTTGGGATAATTTTCATTGACTATCTGGAAAAATTATCAACGGCGAGTATTATGCGAACTTATCGCAACGTTTGAACGAATAAATCAAGAAAAAACGGCCGCACTTGGCCAAGAAGAAAGTGTTGTTTCATCAATACAATGCACCAGCTCACGCATCCGTTATTACAATGGACAAAATTGATGAATTGAAGTTCGAATTTTTGTTTCATGCATCCTATTCGCCAGATTTAGCCCCCTCGGATTATTTTTACTTTCCAGACTTGATAAATTGGCTTGGTGGTTCAACAATGAAGAGGTGTTGTCGCAATTAATGGCTATTTTGAGGAACTTGGCGATTCTTATTATAAAAAGGGTATCGAACTTATTGCCACCGCTGGAAAAAGTGTATGGCGCTAAAGGGAAATTACGTTAGAGAATAAATATATTTTTTTCAAAATTTTTGGGTTTTTTTGGGCCAGGTACTTCAGGGACAATCCTCATAGCTGTTAGTCTATAGGGATCACGTTGGGGCTGTGTCCAGTTAAACCTTATAGTAATTTCTCGGTTTCTGCGGCTCCGGGGAGCACTCCTCCCCCTCGATAATCTAGGAAATATTTTTTTCTTCTTAGGAATATTCCGAGCATTAAAACTTGAATTAAGAGTTTTTCCATGATTCTGTTCAAGCCTAATTTTATTAGTGATAAATATTTCTGTAAACGTGATATTACATAAGTGTAATAAGACTTCAGTCTTTTGAATATGTTAAGGTTAAGCCTTGATACTGATACAAACATCTGACTACAGAAATCGCACCGTTAGATCGCTGGCATGAAGCTCTTTAACTATATCTGTAACACTTTAACAGAGAGAGAGATTCGTTGGGTAGAGTTTAGTAGGAGGAGGGTTTGAGTAGGCCCTGATATAGGAATTTTTTTCCTCTGCAGGGCTGGGGCTAAACACTCAACGTAGTAACATCAAGTTTATACTAATAAGTTTAGCAGAACCGTACTCACAGGCATTTTTCCATAACAAAGTTCCCACTTCCCCCCTGTTCTTTGAAGAGATAAAGTGAATTACTCGATTATCGTATATAAATTGCCACTTAATGGTGGTGGGCCTATAATTTTTATGTTTTTCCCTTGGCCACTTTTCTTATTATTTTTTTCCTTAAAACCTTAATATAAACCGTTCCCGAGAAATGGTCGACGGCAGTTCTTATTTGCCCACCTGGTACATACTATATCATCGATAATGATATGAAATTGTAATTACATAGTAATTGGACACATTGGATAACAAAAACAAAATTCAAACACTCCATTTTGTTCAGGTTCAGTCCCCAATGAAACTTAAAAATTGCAGCATATGGCTTTAGTGTGAAAAAATAATTTTGGAAGTGAAAACTCCAATTATTATAGTGATTTATATTGTATTTCTTCAGTAAATTCTCTGATATTCAATACAAATCATCAATAGTGCGCGTGAATATTATTTATTCTAAAAACTATCTCACCTTTATCTAATTGTTTACGACGAGCTTCTTTTTTCAATGCCACCAATTTATCTCTTTGAGCTCGCAAATATTCTTGGCGTTTTTTCAATTCCAACGCGTCGATCTAAAAACATTACAACTTTTTATTCGATGGTTCTCACATCTAATACCCACAAAAAATTCACCTCAACTTTTTTTTCAGTTGGTTGAGAATCTTTTTTCTCGGTAATGCTGGGTTCTTTCTTAACTGTCGGCTCGATAGCGTGCGCTGATGGCGCAGCTACATCTGGAAGTTGTTTTTCTATAAAAAAGGAACCGTTTATTTTAAATACAAAAAAAATCCTCTCAATATTGGACGATTAGACTGAATTAGTTAGTTTAAATTAAGTGTTTGACATACGGCGTAATCTGCAGTTTCATCTGGCTTAGTAGATTTTTAGAGATGTAATTGCTACACTTCAAGTTACTTACAGCAAGAATAAGTTCTGGGTGATTTCAAACAAATAATGTACATTTTAAATTTATCCAGCACAATGATTTGTTTTGTCTGATAAGCTTTTAACAATAATTCAACAATATTGCGTAGATTTGTGATTGCCAGGAAAATTTTTGGCATCTTCTATAAAGAACAATCAGGATTCTTTTCCCTTGTCGTTTAATACTCTGGATCCTTCATGAATTTCTTTATGTCAAAGCCAACACTAATGCCTCATATTTTGGTATCGCTGAGGAAGGAAATTAATTTTGGCAGTATTGATACCAAGGATCATATTTGTCCATGGCCTTAAGTCTCATCGCTAAGGAATGGATGGAAGTTTATTATCATACAGAAGCAAGACTTCTAAACTAGTTTTAGAAAAGTCGATGAAAAGGAACATGCTTATGGCCTAATTTAACCAACAGGCCGTTAACATCATTGAAAAACACTAGTTTTTCCTCTTTGGGAAAAATCAAAAACAAATGTCGACTTCGGGTTTGAGCAAATTCCAATGTTTAAGTCGTGATCCTAAATATTCATCCTATTTTTCCGATAGATTCAGACGAATCTTACGAGCGTCTGATCATGTCTCACCGTCTAGTGAGGAATGAGCTGGCAAATCTTCATAACGGAAATTACGTTTGTCAACCGAACTTACATCGGGATACTTCAGAGTACAAATCTTTTGGTTCACGACAAATTAGTGGTTTTTTACGAGACCAATCGGTTAGGTTTTTGTACCAACTTATATAGCAGACAATGTGGCGCCCACCATTCATCTAGAATAGTAAATCAAATTTTAGCACTATTTAAATAACATTTTTCGATATACGCAGTGATAAGTTTTTTTGGACATCTGTTGAGAACTTTCCACACAGGTAACAAAAATAAATTGTAGCTTATAATCTTGCGTTTCGAACACGACTGACATTGTTTCAATAGTTTAGTTATTCTATAAAGTACCGTAAAAAACAAAAGTATAAACATGATGAATTCCCATTGAGTCATTTATTTCTAGATTGGGAGTTTATCAAACGTATCAGCTTTGTTCGCGGTAGATATCCTGAACATGTTCTGTCACTAGATTCATCCACAGATTAAAATTATGCGTTCGCGGTGCTAATAAATGCCGCATGTTCATTGATTCTTTTTGTGATATTGACCACGAAATAACCTCTAACCTATGTGCCTTTCTACGTAATTGAATTTTAAAAACCTGGTAATTAACTAACTCACAAATATCAAGAATAAACCTTTGGCTAGTTAATTACGAGGATGTATTGATATCTAGTTATCCCATACCAGTTCCATGCATAAACAAAATATTGCGTTACCATAGCAACGAACAATAAATTATTAGAAGTGTAAAGTGTAAAGAATTGGGGTATCGAGCCACCATCAAGTACCTGTATTTAAATGGGTTAAGAGGTAAGCAGATTTTCGAAGATATGTTTAATACCCTTGGTGATCAATGTCCTTCATATGCGATCATGAAAAATTGGACTGCAAGCTTCAAAAGAGGTAAATTTTCCATTGAATATGATGACGAATCGGGAAGGCCATGTTTCTGTGTCAGTCCCCGAAAATATCGACGCAGTTCATGACATGATTTTATCAGACCGTCGAATTGGGCTAAAACGGATGGATATCAGAAACACTAAATATTTCATACGAACGCGTTCATCATATAGTTCACATCAATTTTGACCGAGAAAAATTGCTACAAAATGGATCCCCAAATGTGTGAATGTTGACCAAAAGCGTGCAAGGGTAGAAGCATCGCGTTCGATCTGTGATCGATTTGAAAACGATGTAGACTTCTTAAACCGAGTTGTTACCATGGATGAGACTTGGGTACATTTCTACGATCCAGTAACAAAGCAACAATCAATGGAATGGCGACACTCTGGTTCTGCAAGACCTAAGAAGTTTCGTGTCCAAAAATTTGCTGCAAAAGTTCTTGCTTCAGTTTTTTTGGGATTGCCATGGAGTAATCATGATTGATTTTTTGGATAAGGGTAGAACAATAACTGGAGATTACTTATTAAAGAGAAAAGACGCGGAAAGTTATCCAAAGGAGTTTTGTTTTTGCAGGACAACGCCCCTGCACACAAATCTCATGTTGCCATGCAAAAAATTCGTGAATAAAAAAAAGTTTAAAAGGTCGTGAATTTTCCTCCAATGAGAAGGTAATAAAAGCTGTAGAGGTCTGGTTTGCACTGTTGCAGGTTCGCTGTAATAAATGTATCCAATTAAGAGGAGAATATGTTGAGTAATTAAATATTTTGACATTGAAATTTTGTTTGGTTCTATAGTAGGCTAAGAATTTTTCAATATATCCTCGTATATACATTTTATTCTCCTAACTAGTTTTGAATTCATATTAAAATTTAAGATGTTTATAAATCGTTCGTGATGACTTCGGCGTACTACTTGAGTTACTTTTCATTTTACGTCTACTCGAACTTTTCACTGAGCAAATTTTTCCCTTTATGATTCTATTGTCTTTTAAAGTTTTGTGATAATTGAATTTAAAATTACTTGCAAAAATTCTTACAAATTCACAATCATTAATTAACATTCAGCGTTATCTCACTGTAGCTTTTCTAGGTTATATTTACAAAATTATTTTGGACTACGTGAATAGTTTAGGTTTAGATTTTGTATCCCAATATTTAATTAACGATTCTAGTCATTTGAAATATTGAATTTTCTAACACTGAATACTTCACCCTATCTAAAATAACCAAGTTCATATGATATCTCATCCGACAAGAGCATTCTGGTTAAATTGTGAATTATAATTTACCGTCTACAAACGGACAGTTTTCAAGCTAAGCCCTTATATGAGTCCTCCTTACCTCTACCTTCCATAGTTCGTGGAGGAATGTATATTCAGAATTTTGAACGAAGCATGCGCATTTGACACGTCCAGAAGATATTCAGAATACTTTCGGAATGTGTCCAAATTATCTACCACGAACGAAAGTCTTATTATTTTTGTGGTAAGGCCAAGGTGAAGGATACCTAACAAAAAAATATATAAAACGCTTATATGGGAGATCCGTGGTTGAATAATGTAATTTTAATATTTATGTAAATATTATCTTCTATTCAACTTTATCGTTTGTTGTTTCCCTAATAAAATTTCCTAAGCAGATTAAATTTAGTAAACTAATAAGCAATTATGTATTCTATAATTAATTACCTTTAGTTTCCTTCAAAACTTTTTCCAGAACTTCCTTTTCTCTCTCCAAAATTTCTTTTTCCTCCTCTATATTCTCTATTTTCTTAGGAGTCTCTATTTCTTCATGTCCATCGTTAAAATTTCTTAAAAATGATAATATTCGAAAGGAATTAATCACAAATACATTATTACTTACTTAGCTACTTCTTCCATAACGTGTTGTTCTAAATCTGAAGATTTCTCAACGTTTACTGGTATTTCTCTAACATTTTCGTTGTGATTATGTGGAACAAATGATTCAGGTCTTATACCATATTTTTGTTCGATCAATTCAAGAGCTTGCAGTTGTAATTCAACATTTCTTTGTGTCATCATTTTTTTAAACATTTCGAAATCGTTCGCCGCCCAAATTTGTTCAAAAGAATTCTGTAAGTCACTTTATAATTAAAAGATTTATATTTCTCCTTAAAATTAATCATACGTCATCTTCGATATTTTGCAATAATCAAAATCATATTTTTGGCAATTATGCTTTAATATTTTTTTGTGTGTAAATTAAAGTGATTTGAAAAGACTGCCATATAATTAAATCAAGTTTAAACTGTTTATAATTGAGAAATTCATACATAATAATTAAAAAAACTTATTTTTTCTAAAATTTCATAACAATAGTAAAGTATAAAGTGAATTAATATGAACACAGCTAAATCTTTCAAATGCTCCTTGTAATATTACCATTAAAAAAATTTTGTACTCACAGGATCAAAAGCCACTTGATATCGTTTACTTTCTTTGCAAGCATTTTCAAACTGCTCAGATGTAATTCCAATATCTTCCATAAAATTTCCAAGCATAAAATCAACCTAAAATTTGAAACGTGGAAAAATTTTCAAATTGATCATTTATTAACACGTACCAAATTTTTAAACTCGTCAAATGTATTTTTGTAGCCTTCATTGTCTTCTGCATTTGGTTCAAAAACTGAAAAAAATGGGGATCAAATATAAAAATTGGTTTTTGTTTATTTTTGACACCACCCGACAACCCAAAGGCTAATTAAAAGGTAAAAACATACATAAGACAACACAATTGATGTTGAAAAGTAAAAATAAACAAAGGTACATTCAAATGAAATGAATGAAACGCTTTTTCTATTGAGACCTAGCTGCGAGTTCCAACAAACGGAACAGATAACCCCCCAGAGACAGGAGAAGGCCCCAGGTTTAATGGTATTCCCAACGTGACACTCAAACAGAACTGCCTTCAACTCGGCGAAGAGGAACCGCATTATTGAACCGCTAACAAGAATGATCGTCCCAGCTTATCTGAGAGCTATTTCACCAACATAATAGTGGAGTACGATAAGAAAATTTGTGCCTAGAGAGTATGGAGTCCCGGAGGTTTCGTAGGGCTCGGTACGACGGTTTGCACCAGCTGGATCTACCAAGAGCAGTCACATCCATGGCATTCGCCGATGACATCGCTCTTGTTATTGTAGGAAAGCATTTGGAGGACTCGTGAGCGGTTCTAATAACTAGTAAGAAGAAACTCGAGACGATTGTAGGTTTGTAATAAGTCACTTGATCCTCTCAAGTTTGAGTAATCCATCGATGTGTCTCCGCTGCTGAGACCTCTAAGCCAAAGTAACAGAATAAGTTGTTTGACATACACACACAAATTGGTTTGTTTAATTAAATTTCTGATTGCCGACAAGGAAAAGAACTACAAAAGGTGAATTTCCTCGTATGGAAGAAAGCCTGGTCATTTGGCTAAGACAGTGTTGAGGACAAAAATCGTCTATTAGTGGAAATCTGTTGAAAGAAAAAGCAAAATAATTCGCGTTTACTCTAAGCATCAAAAACTTTGCAGCAGGTGAAGGATGGCTTACAAATTTCAAAAACAGAAATGGAATTGTGTTTAAGAAAGTTTGTGGGGGAAAGTGGAAGCGTTGAAGATGAAGTTTGCTCAGATTGACGCGGTAAAATGAAGACTTTGATTGAAAACTTTGATGCCCGAGACACTTTTAATACTGATGGCCGATTTTTCAAATGTTTACCAGACAGACAAGATTGTAAAGATGGAAAATGTCATGGGGAAAACATAGTAAAAAAGAGGTCGAAAGCTCTGCTTGCAGTGAATATGGACGGGTCAAAAAAACTTGAACCCTTAGTGATAGGAAAGGCAATGAAGCCGCCATGTTTCAAACGGGTATAAAACAATAAAAGTGAAAAATTTCTCTTTTTAGATAATTGTACTGTCCACAACAGTTCTTCTACATAGTCTAACGTAGAACTCTACTTCTTTCCGCTAAATACAATTTCCAAATTGCAACCATTGGACCAAGGGATCATCCATAATTTTAAGACATTCTGTCGTAAAGAAATTGTTAAACTCGTTTTAGAATCTCTGCAAGCAGCTAACTGCGAATACCACGGTTCTGAAAGCTATTTCACTGATTGAAAATGCATGGAGAGTTGTAACACCCCAAAAGATTTTCAATTGCTTTAAAAAATCTGATTTCGTAAAAGAAAATCTTCTAATATTTACGGAAGATGAAGAACCACAATTTGTACATCAGCGGTGTGAGTTTTTCTGACTTTTTTCGAGTGAATGAAAATGCTGCTGTCTCAGGTCCACTAACTGATGGCGAACTTTTATCTGCGACAGATAAAAATGAAAAAATCAACGATGAAGATGAGGATGATACATCAGAACCTCTGACAGAAGTGTCGGTTAAGGAACCAAGAGCCTCATTCGATACATTACAAATGTTCTGTCTACAAAACGAAAGTGTTTGATTATCAACACTCAATAATTCGAAATTTTATTTCTTTATAAATAAATAAATGAATAAATTACTTACTCAGAGATTTTTCTTCAATGAAACTCTGCAGAGGCGCGTTCCATATAGGTCCATTTAGAAAAGTAACAAGCGAATCGAAAACCCAAGCATTATCCTCTTCCATATTTGAAGAGTATTGAGATGATTTTTGACCAATTTTTACACTAAATAACAACAATAAGTATACAACAGAAATGCGATGCGTAGTTTAATGGAAAATTTATTTTTTCGTTTGTTTACATTCAACTCTTTGATCGTCATGGTGACCAATACAAATAAACCTTCTTTTTTGTAAAATAACATGAAAAAAAAACATACTAAATTATGCTGGTGGCTTTAACGATTATTTTATGTTGTTTTAATCAATTTTAGCAAACAAAATTGTATGTGGTCATAGGGATTTTGGGGCAAATATCACAGGCCATTTTTATTATGTAGAAAACAGATTATTTAAATTCGCAATGGTTTAAATTTATTGATTTATAATGTATCTTTAGTTTCTACGATAATTTGCAAATAATTATAATACATATGTACACATTCTCAACAGGTAGATCCTTGAAAAATTTAGGATTCACCGCTTGTATCAGGCAACTGTGTCGCTTCAGACGGTTGATCTTCGATGGGGGCTTCCAACTGTTGACGTTCTAAATGCGTTTGACTTGCTTCAATTGGCTCACCTTCTACAGGAGGTGGACTATCAGCTGTTGTTGGTTGAATCTCATTAACTTGTTCACCTACTTGTTCACCTATTTGTTCACCTACTTTTTCACCTACTTGTTCACTTACTTGTTCACCTAAGAAATAAGAGCTTTTTAAAAACTGATTCAAAAGGCAGTATGTATATAAATGAAAGAGTATTATTATTAATCATAATTTTGAATGATTAAACAGATATTTGTGATAATGAAAATAGGTTGTCCTTCATATAATTCACACCTATAACTGAAGAGAGACGTGAATTTGCTTAGAAATATATTAAATTAGTTATAGGAAAATTTCTCTTTATTCTCCATAATTTATTTGTACCTTCAACTGGCTTTTCTTCTCCTTTCTTTTTTCGTTTCTTATCTTTCTTCTTTTTCTTTTCTTTTTTTGGTTTTAGAGGGGGCAAACAAGTATCCGGCCAAAGATCCATGTACGTTTGTACCATTGCTGCGGCGTCAATTTTTTTATTCTTCTTAATAGTGTACAAATCTTCCAATTGCTGTATGAGAGGCGCGTCTAGTTTCTTTATCTTTTTCTTCAACATTAGCTGTTCAAATTCTGCTTTTGTTATTGGTTGTAAGGGTAGAGTGAGAAGGAAGTGTCTGCGAATATAATAATAATTTTGTAATATACCCCTTAGAAAAAATATTGAAAAACTTGTTACATATTATTAATACGCACCCAAAGTCTTTACGAGCTTTTTTCTTTTTAGGTTTATTCAATAAGTATCTAATTCTCTTAAATATCAATTCCGTCATATTTGGATCTTTGATTATCCAGTTACCCAAAATTCCTCCAATTTTAATTGATCTTCCTAGTTTATTTGCACTTTCCATTATCTATAAAATATCGCTACTGAAAATGATTTTTTTTTTCTATTATGTCAATTTCGAGAAATCTGTCTAAGGCAACAAAATTAATCTTTTTTGTATCCTTCAAAGTTTGGCGTAAGAAGCAGAGTTGGTTTCTTTTATTTAGCCCGGGAATTACCAACTTAAACTACAGGGTGTTTCTAAATTCATACGACAAAATTCAGGAGGTGATTGCTTGTATAAAATTGAGTCTTCATTTTTTTTTCTAAAAAATCAGTGAATTTACAAACTTGAAATTCTATAATTTTCGTGCAGTCGCAAACGACTAAGGTGGTCATTTTCAGTATTTATTATGAATCGTACTACATCTTCCATCCTTACTGTTTTCCACTCAATTTATTAAAAAAGTTATAAATGCTGATGTTTGTTTTTTTCTCTGCAGCTATTGTTTTGGGAAAAAAATCACCTCCTGAATTTTGTCGCATGAATTTAGAAACACCCTGTATGTTTTATGCAGAAAGCAGAGATGTACGCGCTGAATAATGTCGGCACTGGAACGTAGAGAAGCATCTCTACGCCCACGTCTGTAAACGTCAAAAATTTTACTGTCAACATCCCTTGTAAGTGACATTAAATTTAACAATATAACATGCACATAATGAGAAAACTTAAACTTCTTGGTTTAATTAAATTATAATCAAATTTTTATTTACGTAAAACTTTATTTGGTCTATTTACACAAATTTAATCAATTAAAAAACATAAAAACTTTTAGCATTAGCGAAATATATTTATGATTGAAAGAGTGTTGCCCCTAAATGTAGGCAGAACATTATGCAATTTCTTTAATAATAGGTCACGTTTTCTTAAAAAGCATGCTATGAAAATAAATGTCATGTCATTTTTTATATTGTCAATTTCTTGAACAAAATATCATTTTATCCGAACATTTTCTCAACTTTATCTGATAGTAGTGAAAGTGATGAAATTATGAGAACTCCACCGGAGATTTTAGAAAAAGCTCAAGCTGCCACACATAATTTGTTACCGCTCGAATCCAAAGAAAGGTACGAAATTACCTATCAAAGTTTATGAATTGGCGACACAAGTATAACGTTAAATTCTTTTCAGAGAATGTTTCCTTTATTTCTTAATTACAGAAATGGAAAATGCATAAAACAGGAATAAACACAATCGGTAATACACCACGTAAAATTGCTGAATGTCTTGCAGGAAGTGATATGCTATCATTAAAACGACTTGGTGGCTGGCAATCTTCTAAAGTAGCGAAAGGCATTACGAATATCATAAGCAATTACCAATTATCAATGTTCGTCTTCTGATGTACCGAGCAGTACTACAATTATAAATAACCGTTTATCACCATTAAATTAATAAGGCACAATCAATTTACAATAATTGTTCAATTGTTATTAACAACTATTATAATAAAGTTTAAAAATTGCGATGTTTTTTATTTAATGGAAGAAAATGATTGGGCGTAGAAAAAGTATAGTACGTTACACGTGTTGTAAGCCCATTACGCACTCGAGAAATTTTTCACTTTGTGCGTAATGGATTACTTACAACTCTTACGTAATATATCATTTTTCTCATACCAACTGTCCATGTAGGAGTATTACATATATGGTTTTCTACTCGTTCCTTCGTAATTTCCATCTTTTTATTTTTTCCCGCAATTTTACAGTTGCCAGGCTAGAGTTTCGACCACACCGAACGGTATCACAAACAAATTCAACTCAACTCCAACAACTGGAAATTCAGTTGAGGGTTGCGACCATCCCTGGGTTGTTTTTAATTTATAACTACTTTTTTTAGTTTTACACTTTTACATACGCAGCTACTGAGAATTTATAATTTTTTCCAATAAATTTATTTGTTGCTGGAACTTTTTTTATTGTTTTTATAAATAAATATTAATTTGGATAATTGTGTTCAAAGATAGTTTTAGTTTGTTTAGTTAATTTAATTCATAAGGTATTTCCAGCTTCTCCACTTTTTTTATTAAATTAATATTAATTATTCACTCCATCTGAGTACCAGTTATTTAAATACTTTAACTGAGGCCGAATACTACCTCCTGATGACGAGTCTCCTGCTGGGGAATTTTACGTTATAATAAGCAGTTTCAATATTCTTTAACAAATTATGCTGAAAGCAACAAACCTGTATTTAAAAATTTTATTAAGAAAGAAAGTACAACAATAGTATTGAAATCTTAATACACAAATACATTCAAAAAAATTAATGCATCAAAATCTCCATCTGCACTAATCTACTGTTAGTATCTCCTGGCATCCTATATGGCAACATTCCAGTGAAATTGGTCAAACATTTGGCTTGTTCTCTTAAATGTTTCAATTGAATACCCATGGTTTCATCGTGGAAACGAGGTATATATTCATTATTTCCTTTAATCTTTTGATATTGGGCGAACAGCATGTTCATTACTGCTAACAGAACATCAGGTATTACTTTACAAAGATCTTGATGAAAATTCTTGAAATTCTTGACTCTATCATCTACTTCTTCAGCTCTTAATGGTATCAACTGTAATTCAACAATTGTTTTAAGAGCTTGGGCATAACTTTTCGAATGATATTGATCGAAAAATGAAATAAGGTCTTTGAGTTTAAGGAAACAATTAACAATATTGGGAGTGGTTTTGTAGCCTTCCCTCGAAAATCTCTCAGCACACTGTATGGCTTTATCCCGAATTCTACTTCTCAAAGATCCGGGTTCATTTTCTAATTGTACAGTTCTCGAAAGTATCCCACAAATAAGTTTCAAGACTTCTTCTTGATTGTTGGCTATATCAAATAAATCTATAGCTTCTTCGAATAATCCTTTTTTCAATAGATTTTGTGCTATAAGTTGAGCTATACTTTCAGCTGTAATATTAGCATCAGTAAATTGATCAACCAGGCCTTTAGTTCTTATGCCATTAAGTTGTACCTTCCCAAGAATAAGTTCATAAAGCTTTGTTTCCACAGCTAAATAAGATACACTAATTTTGAATAAGTTTTCATTTTCACTGTCATTATAGTTTCTTAAGAAGTAGAAATAATGCAAAGCTTCATTGGGACAGGTTAGTTCAAATTTCTTTACGTAGAGCATAACAAATCTAGCCAGGTTTAATCTGCAAGAAGGTTTTTCATCCATCGGATCTATACTTAATAATGGAGCACTCATATCTTCTGGACCACCTAACATGTATAATTCATTTAAAGCCAGAGCCATGTGAAAACTGTGAACTTTATATTTTTCTGTGCGAGATAAAAATTCGAATGCAGCTTCAAATTGCCCTGTTAATGCCAACATTTGGAAATATAAATGAGGTTGGTTGAAAGCATTGTAGTGATTTTCTCCATATTCTTCCAAAATTGTATGTTGTAGATCTTTATAATGGATGCAATCATCTTTGACTGATGACGGTCTCACTAAGCTTAGTTTTAACCATAAATAATCATCAGCTGTTCTTGCTACTTCTGAATGTTCATCAGTTATATCACAACAACCTAGAACTGACCAAACTATCCTTTTAAAAGGGTCTGTATCATTCCTGATAACTCTTCTATAAGAGAATTTGATAGTATCTTCTAGTCTATTAATTTCAGATTTGGCGTTATTAAATTTAGCTTCAAGAAGAGAAATAATATCCTGGAATTCTGGTAGTCCGCTCTTTTTTAAACAAAATATTGCTGCAGATAAATCTCCAGACCTTAAGCAATAATATACCATAGGCCACAAAGGTCTATCCTCTACAAGTCCATCTTGCAGCCCCAAGTATTCTCCTTGAAGTCTAAGACCTACAAAACTACGTACTAAATGATAAGTACCTGGAATTCCTCCTCTAATAGCATGAGCTAGATCTTCATTTATGATATTGTTCATATAAGTTTTGTAACGATCCTCCAAATAACTTTTTCCCTGTTTTATTAGAGCTTCTATAAAAGGGACTGTATTTCTTGTTTTAATAGGATCATCAGTCTGTGGAAAAGGCGGAAGTTGAACCATATATTTTATAATTTCCCACATATCTGTTACTTTAGGATCCTTAAAATCTCCAACAATACTAGTGAATACATTAACTAAATTAGGTTTTTGATTACCTCTACTTATAGTTTTATTGTAATCTATGATTTTTGAGACATAAATAGCTTCTGTTGGACTCAAATTGCCTGCATTAATGCTTTGACGATCCAGCGTAATTGTAAGCCTTTTTCCAACATCAATAGCTGCTCCAGAGCTAGTACTCATAGCATTAAGTATCTTCCTTTTTTCTTGTTTCCATTCAGATTGCTGATGTTCCCAGGCCATGTCATAAGTAAAAGCCAACATTTTATTATATCCTGAATCAAATACTGATAAAATCTGATTTCGAGTTTCATTTTCCAAAATATTATAAATATCTAAATCGGCTACTGGTTGTATAGGTTCAAATGTTCTTTTAGTGCTAAGTGACTCTAGTTTTTGTGCAATTTTCGGTAGATCTATACCTTTTGAACCTAACAGAAGATTAGCTTGAATATCTTTGGCTCCTGTTTGGGCAACCCTTGTATACAAATCACTAGATGCTTCTAAGACTTGTCGTAAAGATCTTTCAACTTTAGGAAGATCAGTAGTACCTCCAAGTTCACAAGTTAGCTTTTCAGCTTCTTGAAGGAGTTCCGAAAAATCAGACATTGTGTTGCTATTACAATCTCCAGATCTAAAATACAAAATATTTTAGTATGTATCAATTAACTTTAATAATATGAAAATTACCTTTTTAAAAACACCGGAAAATTTTATAGTTTCAACTTCGCTTTTATGTTAGGTTAAGTTTAAAAATGATCGTTTAAAAAATTATAATCGATTAGTTTCGCAAATAAATCGATTAATAAAATTTTATTAGTTTGTATTGACCGTTCCTTCTAATACTTCTCCTAATATCAGGGTTACTGTATAAAAATAATTATAATATAATTGCTAGTTTTTAAGAGATTTTGGTTGTCTAATAAAAATTACTTTTTCATATGAAAAATTTCGATTCCATAATCGAACAATCTGTAATTGCTGGTTGCATAACTAATAGAATTGTTTAATAATTATATTTTCTTTTCTGTGATGGGAAAAAGTTTGACAGGTAACAAAATGTCACTTTTTATGAAATTACTTTTTCCCAGATATATAAACACATAAGCAAATGTAGATATTTAATTTTAGAATATTATATTATATAATGAAGTGACATTTCCTTTATATCGAAAATACAATTTTTAAATGTACATTGCTTGAATGACACGTTCCCTAAACTATTCGGTACAACAGCCGAATAACCTTGTATTGAAATTATATTTCTTCCTTCTATCACAAATCTCGTTCGGTAGGTCGCAAATCCGATGTTATTTCAGCTCTACCACACGTTCTAAGCACTTTATTTAGCTATTTCTGTTCTGTGTGCTACCGATTCATCAACATACCCTTTAACGAACTGATTTTTCGCGATTTAGCTGGTAATAATTTTTGTGACGCTACTTTGGCCACTTCTATTAATTTTTCAATACTAAATCATCGTTTTAACCGTCCCGTAACGTTATATACTACGTACCTAATTATTTTATATAACTTACTTTCAAAATCTCTTTAGTAAAAACTATATTTTCCATATTTAAAAATTTTATAGGGTGAGCTGCTGTTTTCGCATTTATTAATATGTTTGCTACAAAAACGGCTTTCTCAGGGGTACACGGAATGCTACCAATATTGACATTTACCAAGGAACCGTTATTTAATATAGCTCTTCTTATAGCATTCACAGCTGGCTCTAAAAATCTGACAAAAAAAATTAATTAATACTTACACTTTTGCCATTTTTTATATATACCTATTCCAACTTAAATCTAATTCTTCTAAAACTTGAGATTTTCGGACATATTTTCCAATCCATTTTACAGCCGGTCTCACGCTTATTCCATTCCAAGATATATTTAAACATCGTAAGCGATCTGTGAGACCCAAAGCTTTGAAAATAAGTTTATTCGCTACAAAATGATGTATACAATTAATATACCCAAAACGACAAAAATTCGATGCTTAAATTTATGCGAAATAAACAAACAATCATTTTCGATTGATCTGTTGAAAAAATGCCTCTTAATTAATTATAGCAGATTTACGCAATTCAATATTGTTATCACGTTTTCTCTTTATTATAAAAATGTTGAACTTGGCGTGCTCTTAGGATTACTCTCAAGAGTCTCAAGGTTAACAGGACATTGTCGACAATTTTTAAAATTGACACTAAATTACACATTGATTCAGGGCCGGATTAAGATTTATAAGGCCCGGGGCTAAAATAATGACGAGGAATAAGGAATTCGAAAACCCGGAAAAATTCAGAAAATAATATCAATACGTTAGATTTGTGGTATCAACACATCAAAAAATACAGAATGATTTCCAAATGATGGGGTCCTCTTGGACCTGGGGCCCGGGGCTATAGCCCCCCAAGCTCCTAGCTTAATCCGGCCCTGCATTGATTGGTTTAATTCTTCAAATTAATTTTTTACTAAGTGCAGAGACAACTTACTAGAATTCTAATTTCAATAAATACTTTGTTTTATTCTAATAAAATCTTTTATTAAATTTGTAAGATTCATTTTTTCTCTAAAATAAGTACAAAGTATTTCAAAATGGATCAGCCGGTTTTATAGGTCTATATTTTCAAAATTAATGATCATATGGGCGTGAGATTACTTTTATATCAAAAAGTAACTAAAAATAAGATGATCTAATTCGATTTTTCAGTTCAACTAATGTTGAATGAAATATAAACAGTGTCACAGTGTCTTTCACGAATTCTCACAAAACATTTCAAATTGTTAGATCCAATAATCTTGGAGGTCAGTTATATATTGTATAATTGTTAGGTCCAGTTCTCTCTGAGGAAGCCTACCATTTAAAAAATCTCTCACATGAAGATTCCAATATGGTTGAGCACCATCTTGGAAAAGATAGTTTTCTATCATATCGAGATAAGCAAGAAGGACCAAAAACTTTATTCCAAGTGATTTCACAAAAAAATATAATCTCGCTAATGCTATACAATTTGATGTGGCTGCTCAGTCCCCCAGATTCTCAAATTGTAGCGGTTGATTTGCCCAAGAAATGAGAAATTGCCTCCTCACTAAACATTATGCGTGATACAAAATCTCCATCATCATTATCCTTATCTTCGTCTACTATTTGGCTTTAGATAAACTCAACAAGTCGTTCTTTGTCACCTTCATGCAACGCTTGTAGTAATTGAAATCTGTACGATTTCATACGCAAACTTGGCACCAATCATGCCTGAGATAGTGATGTCGAAGGATCGATAAATTGAAGTTTTGGATATCTACAAGCGAACTCGGTGTTCATGAGCCTCGAGAAGGTTTTGCAAAAACTGCTCTAGGCGGGATTATGTTATATAGATCGGAGGAGAATTTGCCGTGGTAGTATAGGTAAAACAGAATCAGGTCGGCGGCATTTCTTCTTTGCTCTAAAAGCTGTTTAAGTGTCTGGTCTGGTGTGATTAGGAACTCCAACTATGCGAGCAATATTCCAAAGACGGAAGAATCTAGGCCTTGTAGAGAACTAGAAACTGTTGCAGGGTAGAAAAATGTTTGGTCTCAAAGAGGGCTCCAAGTTTTTGTGAAGCCGCCTTGGCTAAATCGGCTACGTGACTTTGCCAGGACATATTGCTTCCAACCTCAACACCCAACAAGCGAATTTGCGGCGATGGTGATATTTTGAATGTTAAGTCGAATGTAAAAAAATTTTATATTGGTGTTGAAATGAGATGTTTGTTGTTGATTTATAAGAGGTGTAGACGAGGGCGGTTTCTCATTTAAATTTGCCAGTATTTTGTGACAAAAGTCCAATAAGTAGTTGTGGTTTACATCCGTAGATAGGGTCACTTTGTTAAAACTATTTAAACATAGGTTTCAGTCGGCGACCTGTCTAAATGTTATGCTATCCTTTTTTTTTCCAGGTTTGAATCGAAATTTCACTGCTTTCTAATCGTAAATATTAGTGCAAATTATCTGAATTGCCAAATTAACGACGCAAATATTCCTTTTTAATCCATAATTCGAGGCAAAACTATTCATCGTCGTCGTTTCTTACCTTGAGTAGTATAAAATCCATTCCACGCCAAATTCAGCTCAGATAACGTTTTGTTTTCCGTAATTATTTTTTCTATGACATCAGCTGAATCTTCTGTCAGTTTGTTGTTACTAAGGTCTAATATTTTTAAAGAAGGTAAATCGCATAAACCTTCTTGAAGATTACGTAGTCCTATGTCTCCTAAACCGTTAAAACTTAAATTCAAATCTGTTAAAAACTGTGAAGTCGATAGTGAATCATTCAGCAGAATTGCACCTAAAAAAATACCCCACATTAGTATTTAGTAATTTATCACGTTTACATTAATGAGAGAAACGTGTGTGTGAATATATAAGGTTTGTTGATAAATCAGGAACCTGGCAACAATGCGTCATTTCGTCCACATCTGCCTGGTAAACAGTTTTATAAACCTGAAGTTAATAACCAGAAAAATGGCCCGGTTTTAATGTAAAATATAGTTCTCCCCCCCAAAATTACTATTTACAAGAGTTGTATTCTTGTTCCGGAGCAGATTTTAAATAAAGGAAATTATGTTTAACCGTTGTTTCGCTTTCTTATTCGACTTCGTAATTAACGCTAGCAGCTAATACCGTGGTTACCACTCCAGGAGGGCAAGTAAAATCTGTTCAACTCGCTTTAGCATAGTCATCATCACCACACTGACCCCTGGAGTATTTTATTTTCTTCACTAACGCTGTCCGGAGCAAGTGGAGTGGATACCTGAGTTTTGGCATCAAACTGTCACGTTATAAAACGATTCACTTAGGGATGGGTATCGGTAGACCATCGATGTTTTTTCATTTAGTGAACATCGATGGATAATAATCAACGGAAGAAAATCATCGAGTTTTGAAACATCGATGTTTTCCTAAAAAAACAACAAAGTAATAAAAAAACAATTAATATTATATTTTCATGAAAATATGAAAGAAACGTTGTAAATTAACTGATTTTTCTGTTTTTAAATTGACTAATATCAGCGTAATAGCTGATAGGTAAATACAAGTTTTTGTTTCTCTAAAATTCATTGGTAAAGAAAATCCAGAAATTTTTAGAATATTTTCAAGTTCGGGCAAGCGGTCAAGTGCGGGAAAGACACTTTACGCATGAGTTAGGAACACTATTTTCTACGACCGTATATACAAAACTTAAACTAAAAACTACTAGTTATTTTAAATATTAATATTGAAAACACAATTTGTTGTATTCTGTAGACTAGTAAGAACTGACGGTCCAGTCGAGTTATTTGGTTTGAACTGGAAGGTAGATGACGTCGATGAGGATGGCATCGGTTGCAGGTCGCATAAAGAGTACGATGACGGTGACGGTTTTAAGTCATTTGGCAGGTAACAGCTCGGAATTAGTTTCATTTGCAGCCTACGAAATGGCTTCGAGAAGTTCTTCGTCGGATGAATCTATTAATATTATTGTATCGGATTCGGTTTAATGTGGTTTAATTTAGAAGAAGATTGCACTTATTCGGTCACTTCCAAGACGTTTTGAATAACTTTGAAGTTTTAGTAACAATTACAGGGTTATATAAAAAATATCTGTATTATTTTATATTTCCGAAAAATTACTTTTTATTTGAAGGACTATTTCGTAAATATTTATTTACCTGTAGTAACAATAGTTATAATTTCAGTAGTAAAAAACTATCTAATATGGTCAAAATTTGCATAATTTTACTTTCCCACACTTTCAAAACTAAAATGCGTGCGGGAAAGTGGGTTAAAATGCACGGTCGTAGAAAAAATAAGTTTCGGAGCCATGGCCTCTGAGAGGCGATTTCTGAGAGTTCAAAATCAGACCTGCTTGGGAGAATGGATGCTCAGATGGAACGGAACTGGCCATTTCAGGCACATATTTGAATACTACTTCAAATTTAGTAGGGTAAGTGTCCTTCATTCATTTTCAAGAAAGCCAGAGGGTTCTGCTGCATCTTTAATTTAAGTTCGTAACGAAAGTTCTTCGGATATTGATTTATTTATCGTTTGTTTCTTTTTCTGTCATGCGATCTGAATTCACTCAAAACGTACAGTCTTCTTTATTCATGGGAGGGGATTCAAATAATGAAATAATTAGTCTGGGCTAATTTGAAATTTATTAATTAAAGTAGCTTTTCAACAACCATAAATTATTGAAGTTACCAAAACATCGATGTTTATTTAAAACCATCGATAACTGCAAAATATGGAAAGAAAATGATCGATTGAAAAAACATCGATGTTTTCGTGAAATCATCGATACCTATCCCTATGAATCAGTATAAAACGATTCATTTGAACGAGTTGCCGTTACTGTTTGCGCACGCTAATCACATCTAACCGGCGCCTAACCATTCGTGCATCCGTCTGATACATAGAGGTTGGAGCTAAAGAGAACGATTGCTACGTGCTGAATCATTAGCCTTGAAAGTTTGTAGGCGCGCTGCTATATCTTCAAAGTTAAGTCTTAAGATCATTTCTGCAGAATAATCCGATTTTATTGAGACAAGTTAACGATTATTTCCTACAGGGATCGTTCTATTTCGCTCTAACTTTATGGTTCGATGAATTGAAAGAACCCATGCCGCTCGATTGATATGTCACGAGGGTTGAAACATGCGAAAGATATGCGCAAAGATACTGCCCAAAAACGTCTAAAACGGAAATCATTCGATTACGAAGCTGAAGATGAATCATCGATATACACATACATAAATATGGGTTAAAAATAAAGATGATAAATATTCATAGAAATGTTCTACTTTACATTTAGACGGTGTTTTCGTCGAAATTGATATCTTTGAAGAACACAAAATGTACCGGTGAACAATGGAAATCAATTATCCAGTTTCACATTCGATGAATTACATCGTAAAGAACAATGTCTGAAAGCTTATTCAAATTTATCCATTGCACTATAAATTAATTTAACGACACCAGCAGAATGTACTTTCTCCAAGTTAAAACTAATTTGCCCGCATCTATAAGCCAAGAGAGATCCACATCTCTTGCTATTATGTCAATAGAAATTTTTTATTATTCACATATCTACATTTAAAAGAATATCGTAATTGTATAGCTGTTAATTATGAATTTCTTCTTAATTATCATTAGATTGTATTATTACTTAGTATTCATCTTATAAAAAAATATATTGTGACAAATACGCAGCCCCATGCTATCTGACGTTATATTTAAAGTGAAGTGTTAGTGACTTTAGTGTTAGTAGTGTTGTAATGAGTGTAATGAAGTTTTAAGTATCAAATTAACTTGTAGAATTTTATTCGAGAATCTTACTTTATAAATGTTACAATATAAAAATGTTACGATTTTAGAAAATGATGCGTGCGTTGTTATACTTTGTAGAACAGTGTAGAAACTTCCAGATATCTAAGAAGGGTGTGAAGTTTTGAAATGGGACTCGGAAAGCTACAAGCATGTTCCATCGATACCCTTTTTGTAATAAAATCGTCAAGCTCCTCAAAATAGCCATCAACTACCGACATCACGTCTTCATTGACGGAAAATCTTTGACCACTCAGATATTTTTTCAAATCTGGGAACCAAAAATAATTTGAGGGGGTTAAATCTGGCGAATAGGGTACATGAGGTAGCAATTCAAACTTTAATTCATTAATTTTGGCCATTGCAATAACGGATGTGTGAGTTGGTGCATTGTCTCAAAACTTTCTTCTTAGCTAAATGCTACTGTATTCGCTTGATTTCTTAGCTAAATAAGTTCACATAATACTCGCCGTTGATACTTTTTCCTTTTTCAAGATAGTCAATGAAAATTATCCCAAAAAACCGACGCCATGGCCTTGCTTGCAGATGGAACGGTCTTTGCTTTCTTTGGAGTCGGTTCTCCCTTTTCAGTCCATAGCTTTTTGTTTCGATTGTGAAGTAATGAACCCATGTTACATCCATAGCTTTAAAACGGCGCAAAAATCCAGCTATCCAATATTTTACTGTTGAAAGGAGTAGTTTCACCCAGAGTACAATCTAGTTCAGATTTTATATTGGTTGGGCTAATGCCTTTCAAATAAAAATACTGTATCACATGACAATAACCACTATTGTTTCCAAATTCACTGGAATCTGGTATCTGGTAAATATTTGAAGTTAATCCCGTTTTCGGGAGAATAAGAATGAATAAATGGTTAACAATTTTTGAAAAATCGACTTTTCGTTTTAATGAAAACGAATCGAAAATCGCTCTGGTTGACGTTAGTCCTTATAGAAGTCCATGGAACTGTGAGTCTAAGGTGTTTGACTTATAATCACAAAGAAAAAAAATTTTGTATTGAAACTGTATTAATGAAATTTTTGTTTAGTTTTTCATTACGTAAAGGTGTAGGTACTATCTAGTACCCAAACTATTCGCATGGGATCATTTCATTCCAACGTATCCTCTTATAAACTAAACGTTTATTTTAAGATTTAAATATGCTACTTACAGATGGAAGATTACAATCGAAACCAAATTTTTAAGTAATCAAAATAATCTAATATTATGAAAAAATCATGAAATTTTGTGATCGTGAAGTATTATTGAAATCTACTTACCCTCTGGTCCCATATTACATTGTTTTAAACTTAATACTTGAAGAGTACCGTTTTCTTCAATCATTTTACAAATCATTTCAGTCATGGGTACAGTTAAGAAATTATCTTGTAAGATTAAAACTTCTACGTAGTGGTTGCCTTTTAACGTTTCCATTATGGCTTTCAATTGTTTTTCTCTTAACCCGTAAAACTGCAAATGGAAAATATACGTTCGGTTACCGCTAAACGGCAGAATTACTGTGTTTTTGATTTGCAATTGAAGATGTAGATGGCGTAGTATACGATTTCCTGATACTGTCACAGTATGAACAAGGAAATGTTGCCGCCGATGTGAGAAACATAAAAATAGTTGTTTTTTCCTTCGCCAAATTAAAAAAAAAGTTGTTTCAATAATATTTGAAACAGATTTGATGAAGTACCCTATCGGACATCAAATAGTTGCTCCAAGTGGTATTTGAATATTTACTAATGCGATGCAAATGTTAAAAAAATACTTTGTTTCAGTAAATCCATTTTATGTCAAATCACACTTATAAAAACCAATTTGTGACCAATTTCGATTAAAAAATTCCTAATTCTGACCAAATTTTTTTGAAAATATTAGATTTGAAAATTCTAATTTTTGGAAACATTAAATATAGAAAATATGATTAGTTTAAACCTCGAAAAGGCAATTTCTGAAAAAATTTATTGACAATTTTTAATTTTGACTAATTTATAGTCATATATATCAAATAAAAGCAATTTTTAGTTATTTTAAAGTTAGAAAAGTGAATTTTTTAAAAACTCTCAATTGTGACTGAATTATATTTTAAAAGTCCAAATTGTGATCAAATTAAACTTAGAAATGCCATTTTCTGAAGACTGAAAACTAGAGATAAGAAACATTTTTTATCCAATTTAAACAAAAGCCAATTTTGGACAAAATTAGAATCACAGATTCCCAGCTTCGATGAAAGTACATTCAAAAATTTCAATAAATCAGTTTTAGTGAAGCCGATTTCTGATAAAATTGGACTCACGGATCCTAATTTTTAACAGATTTTATTCATATATTCAAAATTTTGAACAAATTAGAATTGGAAATACCATTTCTTGAAAACTCTAGACATAAAAGCAATTTTTAGTTATTTTAAAGTTAGAAAAGTGAATTTTTATACAAACTCTCAATTGTGACTGAATTATATTTTAAAAGTCCAAATTGTGATCAAATTAAACTTAGAAATGCCATTTTCTGAAGACTGAAAACTAGAGATAAAAACCATTTTTTATCCAATTTAAACAAAAGCCAATTTTGGACAAAATTAGAATCACAGATTCCCAGCTTCGATGAAAGTACATTCAAAAATTTCAATAAATCAGTTTTAGTGAAGCCGATTTCTGATAAAATTGGACTCACGGATCCTAATTTTTAACAGATTTTATTCATATATTCAAAATTTTGAACAAATTAGAATTGGAAATACCATTTCTTGAAAACTCTAGACATAAAAGCAATTTTTAGTTATTTTAAAGTTAGAAAAGTGAATTTTTATACAAACTCTCAATTGTGACTGAATTATATTTTAAAAGTCCAAATTGTGATCAAATTAAACTTAGAAATGCCATTTTCTGAAGACTGAAAACTAGAGATAAAAACCATTTTTTATCCAATTTAAACAAAAGCCAATTTTGGACAAAATTAGAATCACAGATTCCCAGCTTCGATGAAAGTACATTCAAAAATTTCAATAAATCAGTTTTAGTGAAGCCGATTTCTGATAAAATTGGACTCACGGATCCTAATTTTTACCAGATTTTATTCATATATTCAAAATTTTGAACTAATTAGAATTGGAAATACCATTTCTTGAAAACTCTAGACATAAAAGCAATTTTTAGTTATTTTAAAGTTAGAAAAGTGAATTTTTATACAAACTCTCAATTGTGACTGAATTATATTTTAAAAGTCCAAATTGTGATCAAATTAAACTTAGAAATGCCATTTTCTGAAGACTGAAAACTAGAGATAAGAAACATTTTTTATCCAATTTAAACAAAAGCCAATTTTGGACAAAATTAGAATCACAGATTCCCAGCTTCGATGAAAGTACATTCAAAAATTTCAATAAATCAGTTTTAGTGAAGCCGATTTCTGATAAAATTGGACTCACGGATCCTAATTTTTACCAGATTTTATTCATATATTCAAAATTTTGAACTAATTAGAATTGGAAATACCATTTCTTGAAAACTCTAGACATAAAAGCAATTTTTAGTTATTTTAAAGTTAGAAAAGTGAATTTTTATACAAACTCTCAATTGTGACTGAATTATATTTTAAAAGTCCAAATTGTGATCAAATTAAATTTATAAATGCCATTTTCTGAAGACTGAAAACTAGAGATAAAAACCATTTTTTATCCAATTTAAACAAAAGCCAATTTTGGACAAAATTAGAATCACAGATTCCCAGCTTCGATGAAAGTACATTCAAAAATTTGAATAAATCAGTTTTAGTGAAGCCGATTTCTGATAAAATTGGACTCACGGATCCTAATTTTTACCAGATTTTATTCATATATTCAAAATTTTGAACTAATTAGAATTGGAAATACCATTTCTTGAAAACTCTAGACATAAAAGCAATTTTTAGTTATTTTAAAGTTAGAAAAGTGAATTTTTATACAAACTCTCAATTGTGACTGAATTATATTTTAAAAGTCCAAATTGTGATCAAATTAAACTTAGAAATGCCATTTTCTGAAGACTGAAAACTAGAGATAAAAACCATTTTTTATCCAATTTAAACAAAAGCCAATTTTGGACAAAATTAGAGTCACAGATTCCCAGTTTCGATGAAAGTACATTCAAAAATTCCAAATTTCAACAAACCAGTTTTAGTGAAGCCGATTTCTGATAAAATTGGACTCACGGATCCTAATTTTTACCAGATTTTATTCATATATTCAAAATTTTGAACTAATTAGAATTGGAAATACCATTTCTTGAAAACTCTAGACATAAAAGCAATTTTTAGTTATTTTAAAGTTAGAAAAGTGAATTTTTATACAAACTCTCAATTGTGACTGAATTATATTTTAAAAGTCCAAATTGTGATCAAATTAAACTTAGAAATGCCATTTTCTGAAGACTGAAAACTAGAGATAAGAAACATTTTTTATCCAATTTAAACAAAAGCCAATTTTGGACAAAATTAGAATCACAGATTCCCAGCTTCGATGAAAGTACATTCAAAAATTTCAATAAATCAGTTTTAGTGAAGCCGATTTCTGATAAAATTGGACTCACGGATCCTAATTTTTACCAGATTTTATTCATATATTCAAAATTTTGAACTAATTAGAATTGGAAATACCATTTCTTGAAAACTCTAGACATAAAAGCAATTTTTAGTTATTTTAAAGTTAGAAAAGTGAATTTTTATACAAACTCTCAATTGTGACTGAATTATATTTTAAAAGTCCAAATTGTGATCAAATTAAACTTAGAAATGCCATTTTCTGAAGACTGAAAACTAGAGATAAGAAACATTTTTTATCCAATTTAAACAAAAGCCAATTTTGGACAAAATTAGAATCACAGATTCCCAGCTTCGATGAAAGTACATTCAAAAATTTCAATAAATCAGTTTTAGTGAAGCCGATTTCTGATAAAATTGGACTCACGGATCCTAATTTTTAACAGATTTTATTCATATATTCAAAATTTTGAACAAATTAGAATTGGAAATACCATTTCTTGAAAACTCTAGACATAAAAGCAATTTTTAGTTATTTTAAAGTTAGAAAAGTGAATTTTTATACAAACTCTCAATTGTGACTGAATTATATTTTAAAAGTCCAAATTGTGATCAAATTAAACTTAGAAATGCCATTTTCTGAAGACTGAAAACTAGAGATAAAAACCATTTTTTATCCAATTTAAACAAAAGCCAATTTTGGACAAAATTAGAATCACAGATTCCCAGCTTCGATGAAAGTACATTCAAAAATTTCAATAAATCAGTTTTAGTGAAGCCGATTTCTGATAAAATTGGACTCACGGATCCTAATTTTTACCAGATTTTATTCATATATTCAAAATTTTGAACTAATTAGAATTGGAAATACCATTTCTTGAAAACTCTAGACATAAAAGCAATTTTTAGTTATTTTAAAGTTAGAAAAGTGAATTTTTATACAAACTCTCAATTGTGACTGAATTATATTTTAAAAGTCCAAATTGTGATCAAATTAAATTTATAAATGCCATTTTCTGAAGACTGAAAACTAGAGATAAAAACCATTTTTTATCCAATTTAAACAAAAGCCAATTTTGGACAAAATTAGAATCACAGATTCCCAGCTTCGATGAAAGTACATTCAAAAATTTGAATAAATCAGTTTTAGTGAAGCCGATTTCTGATAAAATTGGACTCACGGATCCTAATTTTTACCAGATTTTATTCATATATTCAAAATTTTGAACTAATTAGAATTGGAAATACCATTTCTTGAAAACTCTAGACATAAAAGCAATTTTTAGTTATTTTAAAGTTAGAAAAGTGAATTTTTATACAAACTCTCAATTGTGACTGAATTATATTTTAAAAGTCCAAATTGTGATCAAATTAAACTTAGAAATGCCATTTTCTGAAGACTGAAAACTAGAGATAAAAACCATTTTTTATCCAATTTAAACAAAAGCCAATTTTGGACAAAATTAGAATCACAGATTCCCAGCTTCGATGAAAGTACATTCAAAAATTTGAATAAATCAGTTTTAGTGAAGCCGATTTCTGATAAAATTGGACTCACGGATCCTAATTTTTACCAGATTTTATTCATATATTCAAAATTTTGAACTAATTAGAATTGGAAATACCATTTCTTGAAAACTCTAGACATAAAAGCAATTTTTAGTTATTTTAAAGTTAGAAAAGTGAATTTTTATACAAACTCTCAATTGTGACTGAATTATATTTTAAAAGTCCAAATTGTGATCAAATTAAACTTAGAAATGCCATTTTCTGAAGACTGAAAACTAGAGATAAAAACCATTTTTGATCCAATTTAAACAAAAGCCAATTTTGGACAAAATTAGAGTCACAGATTCCCAGTTTCGATGAAAGTACATTCAAAAATTCCAAATTTCAACAAACCAGTTTTAGTGAAGCCGATTTCTGATAAAATTGGACTCACGGATCCTAATTTTTACCAGATTTTATTCATATATTCAAAATTTTGAACTAATTAGAATTGGAAATACCTAAATTCCTAATTTTTGATTATTTTTTTGTGAAAACTTTGGACATGACATTTTCAGTAATATTAACCTTAGAAAAGCAATTTGTTCCAAAATTTAGGATCACAAATTCTTAATTTTGATTGTATTAGAATCAAAAAGTGCAAATTTTTATCAAATTCTCTAAAAACTTTACACATAAATGAAATTATTGATAAGATTAAACTCGAATTAGAAATTAGAATCAAAAATGTTCAATTTCGACTAAACCAATTTTGGAGCAAACTAGGTCTTAAAAAAGCTATGATTTTCGCAAATTAGAAGCAAAAAATTAATTTTTTCTACAAATCATACATTTTTAACCAAATAAAAACTCAAATTGTCGTAACAAATTATTAGTACTTACTTTTAGATTCATCAACGGTGTTCCGAGCGTATTTTTTATCCTTGTCAATGGAACAATTTCATACTCTTTACACAAGTTTTCATATTTTTCAACTCCAATATCATCGTATACAGGTAATGGTTCTAAAAGTTAGAATATTGTTGCAACAGTAACATATTTAAAGACCAGATACAGTGCCCGACAGTTATACAGTTAATTATAAATTTATAAGTCTTGTTGAAACCACCATTTTATGAAAGTATGTAGCTAGAACAACAGATATTGAGACCCAGTATAAAAAAGCCGCAAGACAAGAAATGGCCATTAATAAAAATTCCGTTAGTAAAAGTTACAAATTTCTAATTCCAATTTTTGCTCAATATTTTGTGGCAGGTTTAAATATGAGGATAAAAAACTAACGAAATGAAAAAGTGATCGGGGAACCACTATAAATCATTATATCTGCTGCTGTTTAGCTTTTGGAGCCTGATGGACAGGTTGGTTGTCAAGCCTAAATATATTTATAGTATATATCGTACCTACATAATTAAATGCATCGTCTATTCCAGGATCTTTTGGTACAGGAAATACGTAATTTAAGTTTCTTAAAATTGAGCTACTGGACAGCACGAGCTGCGCAAAACAAGTAAAAGATTTTGTTCTTCTCGCTAACAATTCTTCACTGGTACATCCTTCAAAATCTAATTCGTCTTCTTCTTCCTCTATGCCTTCCTCTGCGGTGACTGATTCATTTGATACCGTTTCTGCAGGTTTCTTAGTACTTATAAGTGGTCTAGGTCGTTTGGGAGGAGGCTTAATAACTTCCTCCTCTTCTTCCTCTCCTACATTTTGATTGTACTCCGTGACAGACATTTTAAATTTTTTCTAATATTCCGACCAAAAAGTTCGCGTAAAAATTGAAACATCGATTTGGCAAACGTCAAAAGCTTTTATGACATTTTTCTGCAACCTCTGACAAATGAAGTGATCAGCAGGATTGTGGAAAAGTGTGTTGATAACTTGCACATATCTGACATCGAGCTTGCGGTAACGAAGCAACTTTATGACTAGTAGAAATTATCAAAACAAAACCGACATTGAGTACAACACCATATTTTCCGGGGAAAGCTCTAAAGCGGCCTCACATTATTAACATCGAACAAATAATGTCTACAACAGCAAAGAAAAACGCCAAATATCGAAACGAATCCATCGCTCTTCACACCAAATCCGGATTGGAAGGAATTTGGTACAAAAATATCATGAAGATAAAAATAACCAATTCTTGTAATCGCTTCTCGGCTGTAAGTAACATGACCAATTCTGAAGTCAATTTACAAAAAGTTGTTCAAATTACTGATCAATCTTCAAATTAGTGTCTCGAGCATTACCTAAAGTATCATCTTAACTTCGTTGTGATATTATAATTCAAGTTAACTTGAGCTTCATCCGAAGAAGACGACTCCATGATACAAATTTACGTCCTAGAAATCCATTTCCAATTAGCGCGAGAGCAAATTTTTATAAATGAAACTAGAAGTGGATTTAGGTAATAATGATTACAATCGAAGAACAGATCTGATCATCAACAGTAGAATTTACATAGAACGACAACTCAAGCAAGAAGAGCTGTAGATGCAGATGAGATTGAGTTGGGAATCAAACTCTCCCAATACCTATCCAGACTCTCGCGATGCGCCTCCTAGAATCTTGGCGGGAGGAGGCGATGGATTAGATAACCATCGACACTTTCATCGTCATTCACTATATTTTTATCTTCACGCCCTTGGGCTCGCGCGCGAAAAGCCAGCACGGAGCGGAGCGATTTGAGACTTAGGAAGGCGCATATTTGCTCGTGTAGCCCCGTGTAGAGTTTGGACCGGGATCAATTGGAAATATATGATAGTTGCAGCGGCTTAAGAGAAACAATATTCCACGAGTAACTATCGATTGCTCAATTATTTCAATGCACAGGTGTGTGAAGGTGGTTTTGGAACGTCGAGGAGGTCATACCGATTATTAAGGTGATATCAGACGGTGAATCCAAAGTGATGAATGAATTTATTAGTGAACCAATCCAGCGGTGATGATGGATTTCGGCATTCGGCATCAATCGCTCGCACTCCCGCACTCGGAATGAACGAAAAATGAAACGTATGAACACGAAGAGATCGTTCACTCGAGTTCGTTTGAGACAATGAGCGAATAAAGTTCATTTTTTTGTCATTTTGTGTGTGTCTTGTGAGCGTGGAATAAAAAAAGAGAACATTCATCCGAATGAACCGAAAAGTGAACCGTCTGATATCACCTTTAGCTCAATATGTTTATTGGTAAGTTCTTAGCTTTTGAACTCATTATTAACATTCAGTAAATACTTTTCTCCAAAAATACATGACACACTGTTTACACTACCATTTCACTAACCTTCACAATTACACTGTCTGACAAGAAGGTCTCTGGAGAAGTCAGACAGAAGTGGATCTCAAGATTTGTCGCTCCACGGCAACTATGTAGGCTTAGGCCCATTTCGCACCAAGTCAATCCAGTCCATTCGCGTCTAGTCAAGTTTTGTTCAGTCAAGTCACGTGTTGTGAAGAATTTGTGACAAGATGGATGCTCTTCTGCAAGCCATAATTTTGCTCGGATTATACAGAAGAAGGAAGATGAAGAAAAGACTAAATTTCTGTTGGGTTTATCCCATAAATTCAAGAAGACCAGAAGACTGAAATAACAAAAAGGAATAGGATATTTTTTGGACTGATAATTAATTTTAAGAATCAAAATCTATCATACTTTTGAAAGGAAATGGAGTACTATTGATTATATATAGTAAAAGAACTGGCTGAAGTTATTTGGACTGTTTTGCAACCATTGTAAATGCCTGTGCCTACAGCAGAGACATGGAAAGACATTGCTCAATCGTTTTATACGATTTGTCAAATGCCGAACTGCATCGGGAGCATCGACGGTAAACACTGCCCAATAAAGAGTCCTCCAAAAGCTAATTCTCAGTTTTACAATTCCAAACATTTTCATTCTGTAGTTTTAATGGCCGACGCTGATGCAAACAATAATTTCATTTTAATCGACGTAGGAACTTATGGTAGAGAAAACGATAGCACCGTTTTCTACAATATCTAACCCCGAATAAATTATTAATACGAATATTAATATACCTTTCTGTTAAGTAGGCGATGAGGCTTTTCCTCTAAGTGTGCCTTTGGTACATTAACACAAAAATTTGGCATATTTCAAAAAGCTATAGAAACTGATGTACAATTAACGGAAAACTCAATTAAAAGTGCTTGCGTATTACACAATTTTGTCCGACAAGTTCAAAAGGAAAGTGACAAGATTCTGGAAACCGAGTTTTTGGAAAAAATATTCAATCCTTAAGACCTACAAGTATCCACAGAGCAAATACAAAGGAAATGCACATCCGAGAACAATTAACAGAGTATCTCATGTCACCAGAAGGTTTTTTAGCGTGGCAAAACGAGAAATGTCGGGATGTTTTGAAAATAGAATGTGTACCTCTTTTTCACGAAAATATACTGTAATAAAAACCTAGTTACATACCAGTTGTGGTCAATTCTATAGCTATGCTTCTCTATGCAGCAGCAATAAAACCCCGAACTCTGTGCTTTGGGTGTTTAGGATCATATTTAGCTTCATTCGCTTTCACTAATGCAATTAGCGTTTCTATATCCATTTTCTCCGTGCAACTATCACGAATGATCGATTCTTCAAATTTTCGACCGGCTTAGTCGGAATAAGTCTTCGCAAGTCTTGATGCGTTGGGACTTGACGGGACGCGAATGGACTAGACTGGCTTGGTGCGAAACGGGCCTTAATTTAGCGACTCGGCGACTGATCTACTGCACCATAAAATTACCCTTCTTATAGTTTCTGATATTGTTTTTACATGAATCAATTGGCAAATGAATAAAAAAACATGAAAAGAAAGTCGAAAAATTTATGTTGGGTTAAAAATAATCAAACTCAATAAGATATATTGAGTAAAAACATTACAATAACCTCACTCTGATTTTAATCATGATTAGATTTAGGATTTGGGACATTTTAAATTAATTATTTTGTAAATTTGTTATTTATTTCCCATTTTACCAAAATTTGCCGGCTTCTGAGCTCCGCCCTGGATTATAGCTCATTCAGCTCATATGTAAATCCAGCCCTGGCTTCAGACAGTGTGATTGTGAGTGTTGGTGTACTGGTATTGTTTAAACAGCGTGTCAGTATGAATTTCATCACCGATTCCAGTATTCATGTATTCAAAAAATTCTTTCTGCGTGAATTCAAGATATTTTTTTTGTTGCAACAATTAGAATTAGAATTAAATGCTTGTTTTCATTTCATTGTAGTGCTTCTTTATCGAGCTATTTATATAATTTTAATTGAGTACATAGAAAATTGGTCACATTCAATAAAATCAATGGCTAACGGAAGGGAAGGGCAGACAGATGAATTTTGCTATCGTGCAGGTGTGAATCAAACAATAGTATCGTTATGTAAGGAAGCACGTACCTGATCTGCATACGAAATTCCCAATTAAATTTTTTTTCCAAAGAATGATGTAGTTATATCCTGTCAGTTCATTTAACTTCATACAGAAAATGATTCATTACTAACGAAATATATAACGAATTAAAAATAAGTACATTTTTGTGAAATGTACTAGTTTTGGATTTACTCATTTATATGGTTACTATAGAAATAAAACATTTTTGGTGTTTGCCGAAAAAGATGCTTCTAACATCGATAATAATATTATGATTTGAAAATTATTATTATTGTACTGTATTCAGCTTCTTTGCAATCCATAATGTAGAAGCTGCATTTAACACAAGCTTTCACCCATCCTTCGAGAGTCCATTGCTTTTCCCACCTTCCTATACCAATTTTATCACCAATTTTATCAATTAGGTATACTTGGATGTTTTTATGTTTGTAACGACAGAATTCAAAAACTTCTAGCTGGCCAAACACATAAGCGTACAGTCCCACACTTACAAAATCGAGATGCAACCATCAACACATCTGTACATGTTAAAGACGAGTTTAAAAGAGCAAATTAAGCTCAAAAGCAAAAAATATAATATGTTTAGAGACACTGAGAAACGTACAAAAGCGTAAATGCTTTCTATGACATTTCGAGTCATCATTTCAAGTGAGTTAAATATATAGGGAAATGTAGGATAAAAGAAAGGGAAGATCTATTTAAAGGGTAATTTTCGGTGACGGAAATAGAATTTGGTCGAGCAGGAATAGGAATCCAACCAAGATCTATTGGTTCCGAGGTGGAAGCTTCACTATTTGAGTTTATCTTACCGCTATTTCGAGCTTATTTAGTCGGTGAACAATTTTCAGTAATCGAAAAAGTAATCCCAGATATATTGGTTATAAAACACAAGTTTATTTAAAAATTCCCTTTTATAATTATGCCATTAATTGTCTTATCATTTATTATGCCAAAAATTATTTTTTACTTTTTTCTCTTGTCTAATCATATTTCATTACATCTAGATTTTCCTTTCTTACTCCTTATTTGGTCTATATCCAGTTTTTTCTCGATTCCCTTTCCCCCTTTCCCCCTTTTGTTGTTTGTTTTTGATTCAATGAAATTTCGACGATGTTCGTTTGTACCAGGAAATTGCAAGGGTCTAATATTTGCGAAAACCAAAAAATTTAATCTACGAATTGCCCAGATTTACCACCGGGCAACTATTTTGTGTTACCAAATCAGAAGATGACTCGGTAGCGTTGCTGCAAACTTGATGTTCATGAGTCTTATGATACTAGCTTGCGATAAGCGGCAGATCGGAGCGAGCGCGCAACGAATGCTTCGCGAACACGTCGTGGCTCCGCCGCAAGGTCGTCGCGTATTTATAACGCACAATACACTCATTAACAAAATAGATAAAAGGTGGTAAGAAGCAGGATTTAGGAAATTACTATTAAAAAAAAAAAGATCTTTAGCGTTACTGTTCCTTTCATAAACACTGCAATGAATTTTTCAGGGGTGGCTCTGGACTTCTGAAATATCCCGGATAGTTTGAAGCATAACTGTTATACATACGCTCGTATTTTTTCAAAACTCCTATGATCTCCATTTTGGCATTCATTTTATAGTCTGGATGACTTGATTTTAAATCTTCAACCAGAGATAACGCGAGTTGTACTCGGATTTACTTCCACTACTTTTTTGTCTTTATTCATCCTCTAGTCCAGGGGTTTCCAAACTACGGCCCGAGGGTCACATCCGGCCCGCGAACAGATTTTGTCCGGCCCGCGGCCCGTACTTTTTCGGATTTTTTTTTGATCAGTGGACTATTTCACTATTTACCACCGGCAACAATGATAGTATGGTTTTGGCCCTCGGAACTTACTGGAGTAATCAGTATGGCCCCAAGGCTGGAAAGTTTGGAGACCCCTGCACTAGATCATCCTTTGCATTAACTTTGTAATCAATTTATCCTCTTCCCATGCCTTTTTTTTTTCAATTACGATCAGTAAATTCTCTCTCGCATTCCACTCCCAATGTTGCCACGACGACACGAATTTTAAGATCAATTTATAAATTTTTACGCTCGCGCTGACGCCAACAACGCGTTCAATTTCACGCTGACCAACGTCTAGCCAATGAAAACAGATATTCAGGTCATATGACCCCGCATATATAGTAGCAATGACCAATCATAACTAGAATATTAAAAACAGAAACAAATGATACGGAGACAAGATTTTTCTCATACATATGAATTATTTAAATACGAAAAATATTTTGTGGAACGATAGCGAGGACACGAACTTAGTTTATAAATCCAACTTGAATGTGATGAATTCTTATTCATGTTAAACAATTTTTAATACCATTCCACAAAGATTTGTATTCAATTTCAAGGTATCACCAATTATAAAATTTATTAATAAAAATGTTTTAGTTGTAATAAGTTTTAATTTTCATATTTTATTTTTAAATTAATATCTTTCAAGTGAATTGTTTTTTTCCTTCGCGGACTCCCTCAAAAGACTTGCGTATTTTCGCCTCAAATCGTCCGACTATTTGATCGAATTCTGACATTAACGCAGCCCAGTAATAGATTCGTTCCTTCAAGGTTTGAAATACATGCGTTACAGTGTACAATTGTTAACCAACAGAATTAGTGCGAGCGTTTAAATAATCGGACATTCTCGTTGGAAACTCCACTGCGAAAAACTGTGAAACGAACGGTACGGAATCATTAAAACTTGATTGATTTTTTGGTAAAAAAAAATATTAGAGAAAGTACAAACAACTTATATTATTTTTCACATTTCTTCAGTAGTTCGATATACAATTAACTCGAATAGATGATTTGTTTTGATGTGGTGATTGTGATTTTTTGTTTTATCAGTGAAACAAATTCGTATAGGTACGTTAATCAGATATGTAATTGCCCTATAGGATATTTTTTGATTGATTGTAAATTAATCTAAATAAATAAAAAATATTGAGGAACAACAAATAAACAGTTACTCGAGATTAAAGCATCATCATGATGTTTATTATTTTTTCTAATGTATTTTTAAAAAGTATTTAATAAAAATATTTGATTTGTAATTATATCAAACTCGTAGAGATGACGTCAATTGAACGGTACAAGACCTAGAAGAATCGCGGTTTTGTATTATGTTTTTTTTTTCATTTCTACCTATCTTTAGATACTCAAATTTGAACTCATTTATATCGCTGCATCTTTCCACCTCACTTTTATCCTTTTTTTCTTCTGCCTTCAATCAGTTATGTTCTGTATAACGTATATTTGTCGCTATTTATATTCACTATAAATTTATTTAGCTTACAAATACATTTTCCTAGCTTCGTTACTCTGTTTTGTTCGTTTTGTTTGTATTGGGCTTTCTAATGCGTTTTTGTAGGATTATACTTCTTGGGAACTGTAACTTTTTCCTTTTTCGCTAATCATTTCTAATTATTAGTCACAATTTTTCTATATAGACACTTTTTTCAAAACGTATTAGTATTTCACTTACTCTTCTTATAAGTAGAAAAATTTTCCTAGCGAAATATTAAATTTCTCAAGTTTATAACTTAATGGCGTTAAAAAACAATTTATAGTACCAAAATAAACAGTCAGAGAAAAGAAACAAAACAATTATGTGACACAACAACTCATTCCATCAATAATGAGATTATATTCGAAAAATTAAAATTAAGTCAAAGTCGATAACATGAATTTGAGCTATTTTCCAGTTCATGAAAATATTAGACAATGATTTGAACCCACTAAATAGATCAATAAAATTGTACGTTATGTGCAGAAACTTGGAACCAACCAAACCATCTCTCGGAACGTGTTTTTACTGTTTAGAACGAAGAAAATTAAATTGAAATTAATAAAAAGTGAGAAAATTAAAAGGGAAAACTGTTAACTTCTGAACGATACACTAGAACTAGTTAACAGCTTCATGTACTTAGGAGTAAAATTGGATTGACAAGGAAATGCATAAATAAAAATGAATGTTAGAATTTAGATTGTAGCTAGTATATGCCCCAAAATCAAAAATCAATTTTTGGTAAAGAGGAATATAAAAACTGGTGTATACAACAACGTGTATATCTGTCTTCCAAAACTGGATACTAACTGAGAGGTTCAAAAGCAAAACACAAGTAACGAGAAAAATCCCGGAAGTTATAAAAAGATGCAAAATACGAAATAAAGATATTAAAAAAAAATATTAAACCACAAAACCGGATCGGTACGACCAACTAAGACAGATGATGAACGACCGGAAAGTTGGGAGGCAATGAGATACCAGAAAAAGCACAAAGTAAGACCACTGACCACATAGAACCGCTTTATAGTGAAAATTTTGTTAGACAAATAGTTTACGAAGATATAAGTGCCTATTCTGGTGATAGTAAAGAAATAAGGAAAACTAATCCATAAGACAAATTAATAATTGAATGACTTACACCTTACGTCAAGAAAGGCATTTAAATATAACACACTTTTTCCGTTCGTAGGGTTTAATTTGTTTAAATACTATGCACTACACTCAACTAACTTTTCTATTTCGTTCTGTTCACTACGATTATTTATCAATACCCAAAAAGAAATTCGAATACAACGAATAAATAAATTAGTTCAAAAGAATCAATGTGAACAAATCGCCTGCTATGATAAAAAATGTATAAGAACAAACATCAGAAGAATTCCGCAGTATATCGAAGGTGCAGCGCGCCTTCGCCGAATATTAGAATTCCACTACAACCGGACAGGATCGGCTCCAGGATCCATACCGCGGACTTTCGATTTCGATTTCGATTCCATATATGTTATTCAAGACGAATGAAGGTACAATTTAAATATAAATTCAATTAAGCTTGATAATATTTCCTCTATTTCCGTAGAAGATTACTTTGCTATTTTTAAGGGTGCGCATTTATTATAGATGAACTTTTTTGTTTCTTATACAATTGTTTCTGAATTAATACGTTTTTTCTCTACTATACAAACATAGCAAAGTTTTTTCTGAATATTTTCTTATCTACTTTTATATCCATTAATTCAATGCTCCGTCAAATATAAATCGTGTCCGATAAATCTGTTCATCACTTATTCGTTTTACTTCAATATTTGTTTGATAGAGAATCAACAATCTAACAATGCAATTTTTATTCAAATTTTGAAGTACTGAAGCACCTCAAATCGTGTTCAAACTAATCACAAATACTAAGGATTTATTTTACTTTGTGGCAAATTTAATTCATTTAACGAATTGAGGGAGAAAGAATGATTGAAAAATCATTTTTTATAGTGTTATTGTTATGGATAATCAATAGACGACAAAAACTAGATTAGAATATTGAACTTCATTTTTTCGACAATTACTATATTTGAAGGTTTTTATTTAACTGCTTGGCGCCCTTTATCGTGGTCTATAAAAATTTTATAAGTCATAAAACACTGAAAATTAATATATTTATTTGATTAATATTCTTTCTAAAAGACGTTATATTGTTATTACACCCTCATTTTATTGGGGAAGATACATTAACACTGGTCGAAAATGAACTGGGCGGATGTAATTTGGGCGCTAAAGGATTAATGTACTTTTTACAACATGTAAACTAGGCGCCAAGACCGAAGGGTCATTTTAATCCTATGTGCATTTTGGGCGCTAACCGACTGAAGTACATGATTTATGAAATACAGTTATTTATTAAATCACCGACATTTATAATAAGATATATTTTTGTATTTTTAGATTTTCCTATAAGAGAAATGACATATTATCACTTAAGGTCTGAAAAAATTTACCGTTAGAGGGGGCTTTAAATGAAAAATCTGCCCTTAATAAAGTTTCCTCACAACATTTTTGTAACACTCTACAGAATAAAGTAAATTTTATATTTTTATTTAGTACTTAAGTACATATTACATATAAAATAAAAGATTTACATAACCTAACCTAACCTACTTAAAAATCTATCAACTTTCCCTCTATTGGGTTATTTTATGACTCGACCTACCTGCACTTCTTAGCTTCGAAAATACATGTCGGATTATCTACCCTTCTTGGTCAGACAGGTAAAGAAGGATGGTTAGCGCCCAAATTACACCCGCCGAATGAACTTTCTCGAGAAATTTCATCGTTATGTTTAACTTGTTTTGTAGTCTCTTATTCCTTCTATTAGATTTTTATCAACCGTGTCCTGATTAGCTATTAGGCAATAATGTTGCTGAATAGCATGTATTGCTATTATTAGCATGTGCTGTAGGTGCCTATTCATTTATTTCACTTTTCTTATAGTTTAACTAAACTGCGAATAATTTTCCTTTGACTTCCGCCTAAAATTGATTCATAAACTCATTCTGACAAATACCGGCCGCAGTTTCCATTTTTCAAAGAAGAATTTTCACAAGTTGAGTCGATCCAACACCTTTAATATTGTCAGAGTGAAATGTCAGATAATTTTTTAACTTCGGTGATGTGTCTAAATGAGTGTGATTGTGGATAAACTTGTCATTGCATGCGCGCATATATGTAATCAAGATGTAAAGACTACAAGGTGTGTTCCTACCAATTTATGACCTCTACTGCGCAGTCCCACTTTCCGCCATATTGCCTGTCACCAGCTGACTGATTTATATTTATTTACTTTGAGTGTATAGAGTAGTTATTGAAATTAAAATGCCTTCTTGTTCTGTACCTTCATGCACAAATAACAATACGAATTGTAGAAGTACAAGACATTACTTTCCATAGATTTCCTACAAAATATATTAAAATACTTAAAAGTTTGTGGAGAAAGACAACCTCCAAAATGGTAAGTTTATCCTATATTTTTTTGATGGTTGATTGATCAAATATTTATTGTTTAAATAGCGCGAATAATTTTAAAAAAAAGTTGCTACGTGCAAAAGCCCGAGCACTTGATTGTTAGAGGAGATACAAATATCTTTATGTTATCCAAAGATGCAGTGCCGACTGAGAATCTATCTACCAGTGAAAATTCAACGTGAGTGTAAATAAAATAGCAGAAATGCTGTATCACTATAAAATATTTAGAAATAGCTCCATAATTACAATTTATTTTATTAATAAATTGTTCAAAAATACACGATGCATTTTATTTATTATCTAATTCTCCTTATTAAACGAAAAAATTTATAATTTACATTCTTTACATGGCAAAAAGTTTTGCAATCTATTACAAATTATTGAATTCACATTAATTTGAGCCCAATTTACCATATGCTGAATTAATTTTTCATAGTTTTGTATCACATTCGCTGCTCAACGTTTCGTTCATAACAATCTTAAAACTAAAAGATTCAAATTCCCGCCTTGAATTGATTGGCCAGAAGAACAATATGGCCGTTAGTGGGAAAGGCCTCTTATTGGCTGTGGTTATCATGTACACACATCATGTATGTAATACTTCTATATGGACAATTGGTATGGGAACAAAAAATTCCTACGTTACGATGCCGAAAATATTAGTTTTCTCTCTCGTTCGAGACACTGTATCTATACTGCGCCTGCTTGAGTATGCGCAGAACCGTGCTGATACCTCGGAGGATATAGAAATCGTTGCCATTCTGTCTTCCTTAGTGGAAACACCTTCCACTTATAGAAATTGTCCATATAGAGGTATTACTTATACATGCGCGTTAGTACTGGTATCAAAAATTGTGAAACTTCCAAATGTCAGTTGGGGAGTAGCTGTCAGTGGACACAACAAAATGTGTGGCTCGTTAATAATATGCAAATAGTTTATTTAAATGTATCGATTGACGGGATTTGTGACAACATACACGTGTATGTTGTGAGCAAAATTAATTAAACTAACTTTTATTATAAGCCTCAAATATTGAATTTGTAGCAGCTACCATTCGTAAATAGTAAATTCAGTGAAAGATTTTTTAATTTGGAGTTAAAATCGCTTGTCGAACATAAGATTTTACCTGCTCAAATTGTGCATAATATGTTATAACATGGAAGGCTTGACCAATTAGATGAAAAATATTATCAAGCTAAAGATGTAACTTATTATTAATAAATTTTAGTTATTATATTTTGAATATTCAGGTATATAGCTAGAAAAATAAATATATATATTATTCTCGAGATATTGTATTGAACATAGTGAATTTGGTCAAATTCCACCCTGAGGTTTTTCATATTATTTACTACCGATTTATTTACAGTCCATACTCCGTTTTTCGTTTGTACATCTCACAGTCAAATTAAGAAAATTATAGGTATGGATTCTATGTCAAAGTCATTCAAAATCAATTGCAACTAAATTTATTTTCAATGAATCCACGTATGTTTAATTTCTATTCGAATAGATCGATTCTTGCGTTTAATAAAAATTTTTCGATGGCTCCTACACTATAAGAAGTTTTACGTTCTATGATCGATGTAGATTATTCTGGACATCTCGGACTCAACTTTTTTCATATATGTAATATGCGTGAAGAATTATGTCTGTTTATTGTGTGTTCTGTGATTCAGGTGTCATGTCGATATTTGAGACTGACTTCTTTGGATATTTTCAAACATTATCACTGCTTAATCGAGTAAAAAGTTAATTGTTCAAATAACTGAGCCGATCAAATAAAATGATAAATACATATAATTCTCAATTAATTCTACATTTGCTGTTGCTACGTCTACTTGATTAAAAATTATTGATAAAACTAGTAACTAAAATATTTCAAGAGGTTTTAACCTCTCAAGTAGCATTTGCGTATAATTCGAAATTAAGTTGTTTTCCATAAATTAAGTATTCTAATTTTAAACACCAGCTGTAAATTAATGAGTTTGTAAAAGCTTCCATTATCTATATAACGTATTTAGGTGTCACAATACGGGATGTCCGAATGTAGTTAAATATAAAATTAACAAATAAGTAAACTTTCAAATGAAGTCTATCGTTTTCTTCATCGACATATCAAATTTTGGTAATTACATATACACTTTCGCGGTCACCTGGTTTTTTGGCTCTAGAAAATCGAAAAATGGACGGATTTTAATGATCTTGGTCTCAAAATGTTCCATTTTACGGCGGATTTATAAAAAAAATTAGTAGAAGTAGCTGGAATAAAAATTTCTCATAGTTTTACTGTTTTAAATCGTAAAAAAAAAGGTTTTGCAAAATAATCCTTTACAAAAAATTATGGTAATTATACACTTTCGCGGTCACCTGGTTTTTTGGCTCTAGAAAATCGAAAAATGGACGGATTTTAATGATCTTGGTCTCAAAATGTTCCATTTTACGGCGGATTTATAAAAAAATTAGTAGAAATAGCTGGAATGAAAATTTCTCATAGTTTTACTGTTTTAAATCGTAAAAAAAACGGTTTTGCAAAATAATCCTTTACAAAAAATTATGGTAATTATACACTTTCGCGGTCACCTGGTTTTTTGGCTCTAGAAAATCGAAAAATGGACGGATTTTAATGATCTTGGTCTCAAAATGTTCCATTTTACGGCGGATTTATAAAAAAAATTAGTAGAAATAGCTGGAATGAAAATTTCTCATAGTTTTACTGTTTTAAATCGTAAAAAAAACGGTTTTGCAAAATAATCCTTTACAAAAAATTATGGTAATTATACACTTTCGCGGTCACCTGGTTTTTTGGTTAGGTTAGGTTAAGTTGGCTCTAGAAAATCGAAAAAAGGATGGATTTTAATGATCTTGGTCTCAAAATGTTCCATTTTACGGCGGATTTGTAAAAAAAATACGAAAATTGAATAAAATAAATATTTTTTACAGTTTCATGAAAAAATATACGAACTTGATTCCACGACTTCAAAAACAGTTACAAAGGATTATATGTAGAAAGTCATTTTTTTGCATTTAAAGTCATGAAACTGTAAAAAATATTTATTTTTTTTAATTTTTGTATTTTTTTTTATAAGTCCGCCGTAAAATGGAACATTTTGAGACCAAGATCATTAAAATCCATCCTTTTTTTGATTTTCTAGAGCCAAAAAACCAGGTGACCGCGAAAGTGTATAATTACCCAAATTTTCAGACTTTCTCTTTCTGTATTATGAATGTCTTATATTTTGCCGATTATCCGGTGAAATTTTTTATATGGACACACATCTTGTAAAGGAGCGGACATAAACCACGTGATCATTTTATAGTCCTTTAGGGACCCCTCCCTCTACGTGGTTTTCTTTCACAATATTTTACGTTTTCTATTACATATACTGAAGCGACTGTTGCTATGGTATGGAAAAAGATTCGAAACTTCGAAAGTGCCCAGAAATGATTTCTCTTATCTATCTATTACAGCCAATCAAGGGCAGATCTGATTCCCATAGTATTTCCTTGTTTATAGTACGTAACAATTCGAGAATTTTTTCTCTTGAACTGACGATTATCTGGAGTCAGAATTATTCATTCGACCCACGGCTTGCGACTATTTATTTTTCTAGAAATCATAAATAATTGAAAAAAAAAACCGAATAAATGTAAGTAATTTACAATAATATATCTCTTTACAACGTTGCATATGACTAAGAGCTGGTAGATTTTTTTGTTAATTCTTAAACATTCATTAAAACTTAGTTTCATAACAAAACAAATAGCTGAGGTATAGAGCAGTGGAATCCTGTACTAAATTGTTCAAAATTAATTTGATATTTATGTTTTCATCTGTTTGTTTCAGAAAGGCTAAAATATTCGAAAAACCAACATGAAAAATGGTCATTTTTATAAACAAAGCGCTAGTCATTTTCTTATTGATAAGAAATGGTTTATTAACACCTATAGTGGAATACGATAAAGCCTCTAAATATGAAGAATATATCATTGAACATGAGATTTCAAGTGGGCAGGCTAAAAATACCGTCCTAAGTATGAACTTAGATGCCAGTAAGTATAAAAGATATAAACCAAAATATTGCAAAAAATGAGGAACGGCGCGGTGTATACTCGAACGTAACAACTTGATTTGAGTGAATGATATTTAATCGAGATTGTCACAGTCTCTGCCTATATTCATTAGAAATAAAATAATATTTAGTTAGAAGCTGTCATCATCTAAAACGACAATTTAACAGATTGAAAACCTTGAAACTTGCGATTCGAATTTTTGGTTTTTGTCGCTTGGCCAATTTTCACTTTCAAATAAAAATTTTATATCATTACTTTTGATACAAATTTGAAGGATTTCTTCTATGTGGCATTATGAAATTGATATTAACTAAATCTTTGGGTATTGAAAGGCGTTTGGACATTAAATTATAGGAAGAGTAATAGTTTCAATACCCAAAGATTTGGTTATTATTAATTTCATAATGCCACATTCGATATAAGTAAAGAAATCCTTCAAAATTGGAAATAAATAATGTAAACATATGTCGTTATCTATTTAAACTAGATGTATTCAAGCAGCTTCGAAATTGAGTAAATATGTCGTTCCTTTTCCTCCAAAAGACTCAAATAATATAAAAAAGTCCAATACACTCTTAAAAATGGGCCGCGATGAGTGTATCTGTATTAATCGGACCATATTTGACTTCATTTGAGATTACTGCTAATCAATAAAGGGACACGTTGAACAAATTATCAATCCCAGAACATGATAACCTTCTCACATACAAACCTTTCGATAGAAGGGCGATCTTTGTATGGTGCGATATCAATTCTAATCCTAATACAACCTAAATTTTTTATATCCGTCTACCTTGAAGTTACTGTAGCGCAAATGAAGACATAGATGGAGATATTGAGAATGCGCAATAACTTTACGGATTCCTTGCGCTATAACAACTACTTTCACAAATGTAGAAGTGGTGGAACACCTGATAACATCAACAACTACTTCAAATCCTTCTATCCATCATCTACTACACGTCCTTTCTGTTCAACGTGAATTCCAGCTACTCTCAGTAATTCAAAAGAATCCAAACCTCTCGAAAAAGTTAGAAATTTCGTCAAACTGACTACAATGAGGTTTGACTAATTATGTTATCTTTCACCATCTTAAATTCGAGTAGTTTGATTGCTATATCAACTGTTTTCGTTTCTTCGATGTTACAATTGATAAAAAAAAAACACTTATATAAATACAAAAACAAATAGATTTTTCTGTTTTTACCAATTTATTTCTTCTTGATTATGGTTCTTAGGTACTTCGACCATTAAAGGAAATTCCTTCTTAACCACATTGTACTGACCTACTATGAGTTATATACTACATACTACTGAAACTAAACATATTTTCTCAAACATATGTACATTGAAATTTCCAACATCTATCAATAAATTTGGTATTCATAAAGGACGTAATCATTATCAAAATATTTATCTAAACCAAAACCTAAAACACCCTAAAAGGAGTAAATATTAAATATCAGGAACCTTGTAATGATTGTGACGCTATTTACATAAGTCAGACATCACAGTAAATAGGAAATAGATTAAAATTTGAAAAATGTGATAAAAAAATGAAAAGGTATTAACAAATCAGAAAAGTACACACACAGAAAAAGATAATTTTTAGAAATGATTCACTAGGAACGGGAAAGCTGCATGTAATCGAAATGTTTTTATGATTAATTTTAATGATTTTTATGTTGTAGGTGATTTATAGATTAATATATTTACGCAATTTGTCACTGTCATATCATATTATAATAGGTCAATATTTTCACGTTTTTCAAAGACTAATTTTCAATTATATGAAGCCTAAAATCAATACGATTAATCAAGAAAAAAATATAAAGGTTTAGGTCTTAAGTAAATTCATGTAATCTAATCTAGTTTAAGATTGGCGCCATGTGGTTTCGGAAGAGTATCTTCGATAGTTAATTAGAGAAAGTTTTCCATTTTCAATATATATATATATATATATATATATATATTGCTTTATACACATGAAAGTAAAAGTATGTTAAAAATGCCATTGTTGATGTACGAACAGGTATTATCAGTAGGCATATTTATAAGTAAAAATATATTCATATAATAATGAAAAACTTTTACCTACTAATTACATTTCAGAATATTTGCATACGAATTATTATTATTATCCTATTAAAATTTTAAAGGCATTCTTATTGAACTACAGAATGTGATGAAAAGGATACGGCGAATAATTTTTGTCCGTTGTAATTTCAAACATACGTCCTTTGAATAATAAAAACAAATTAATTCATCTTATCATCGTGTATCATGAATAAAAAATTTCAGTAATTTAAGGAATTTACAATCGGTAATTTCAAGAATCGATACTTATACCAGCCTAATAATTTATGCGTCCTAGGTAAATATTAAAAGAAAGTTGTCACGCAAGTCTGCTTTGTATATTCACCCTTGCCCTTTCGTTTCGTTCCCTCGTACAATTTGTATATTCCTAGGGGTGTTTTTGTGAGTATTGTAATATTTCGTCGTAGTGAGTAACAGAAATAAGCCATTTTTTAGAAAGATCGATAAAAAACTTGCAAATTCTAGTTATTATTTCATAAAAAATGGACTACAATACACATCAGATACTTAACTATACATACCACTGAGTAAACAAGTTACCCACAAACAACTAGTACCTTGAAATACTTATACAGTGTGGCCATAAACTAAAACTGCCATCTAGACATATCTGCACTGGCATTGGACTATCTTGTTTGGTGGATCTGTGGTTTCTCTACTTTTCCCTTCCATCAATAACAATTTAGGGTTCGAGACTTGTAAGTTATTTTCTCCTTCTTGAACACGATATTCGTATTGGTAACTCTCTATTATCTCAAATAAGGCTTTGGTGAGAAGGTTTCGAGATCCACACAGAAACCTTATATTTGGGAGTGATCAAGGCACCCGGAGAAAATTTCGATTGAGCCCATCTTTTTACCTTACTTCATACATATAAAATTTACATCCGTCTCATAATCGAATGTAGAGCAAACGCCTAGTACTGATTCATGTCATGTCTAAATGACCTCCAAGGCCGATACGTAAGTCGTACCATCGAATCAAACAATTACTTTGCTAAAAATTCACTTCTCGCTCCCTGGATCACTCCTAAATGGCCCCTTTTCTCAAAGCGCTAGAGGAAACTTCGGGAATGGCATCCCTGAAAACTTCTTCATCTTGTACATCGTTTGTGTTGCAAGTTTTCTGTCGTCGACTGGGAATAATACGTGGTACCGTTTTCTTTGTCGAGCCATTCTTTTTTTGCTCAGTTCATCCTATTACAATTCACACTACTCCACTCTACCATTCTATAACCACAACAAGAAATCTTTCCTATATCAGGGTAAAAATAATGTTCCCATCCAAATCACATACAACCACTTTTCACCTATGAGCATGTGTTGTAAGCTCTTCAAAGTATTGAACCAAATTATTACAAGAATTTTCTCCAAACGCATCAAATCCTTTTGATAAATTATTAGTATTAATTCGACCACGGAGCTCAACCAGATATCCATTATTTTGGCCATCAATCAGCTTGTTAAACGATTGGCAATCGCTCGATTAGATGATCAATTATTAGCTTCAATCGAATCCCTCAATGTGCTATAACCAAATATTTGCCAATAGCCATCAATCCATTGAACCATCACTTCAATCGTTTCCGACACGATCAATGATATCGATTGTCAATTTAACTGATCGTCTGGGACACTTGAAATCTGTTATTTCATTTCATACATTGCAAATTTTATTTAAAGATAATAAAAGTGAAGTAAATTATACTAAAGAAATTGGTTAAGAAATATGAAGTAGTGCTTGATAATTCCTATTTTTCTTTTTCTTGTGTGGCAACCGTTCTAACAATCCATCATTTAAGTACGGAAGCTAGTTTCGGCGTACCTGTATTGGCCCATGCTTGGGCCAGACTACTTAACTCAGCTTCGTCCATACCAATGATTACCCAAGCTTGGGCCAAGCCTGGATATCCCAGCCTTGGCCATTCGTTGACAACCCAAGCTTGGACCAAGGTTGGGCCAATCCTGGTTAACCCATTATGATGTTAATTACAGTAAGAATAAGATTAAATATAAAAAATGTATGTTTGCTTATTTTTAAAATTAAAAAAATCATATTGAATAAAAAATAAATAAAGAAATGAAATAAAGATAAAGAAGAAAAAGTTATGTAATGAATAAGTCTTGGTATTTAACTTTGTCCCGGTCCTGTCAGTTAAGCTTGGCTCAATCCTGGCAGTTAATGTTGGCCCAGTCTAAGCGACCAAGCTTGGCCCAGAGTTCTACATGGTTGGGCCAAGCCTGGGCGAAGCTTGTGCCCTTGGAACTTTCCTCTATGGGGAAGCCTATAAAATCAATAGCAATTTGACACAGATGACAAAGTTTCTATAGAGTAAGTGTCAATGGAAACACTTGAAAATTTTCACTACTAGTAGTGCTCTCATTAATGGTAACATTCGACAAACAAAACGAACAGTACGATTTATTTTTTTTATCAGGACTCTACAATAAAAATCTAAAGGGTACAAATGTCATATTTTTTATAAATAACTCAAGATAAAAAACTCAAGAAATATTTTAATTTCAAACATTTGTTTTGTACTCCTGACAATTTCATTCGGTTTTCCTGTTTCTCCGATTGAATTTCCGATCTTATTAGTAAAATTTCCGTCATGTGATAAGTGTTTTGTAGTGTCTTTTTAACCCATTAATGCCCAACACTCTTTTTTCAAAATCTTTTTTAATTGATATTGTTTCAAAATGGTATTGAATAAATAAATCATCATCAATGGAGTTACGTCCAAGCATCCAAAGTTGCTCCTGATCATTTAAGGAGTAATTACTACCAAACAATTCAGGATTTAAATCAGATAATGATATCAAATAGTCTTGAAATTTATTTTTAAAAATCTACAGTGTGAATTAAAATTTTTTTAATATATTTCTGAAAGTGTTTCTCCTAAAGTCAAAAATCTATATTTTTTTTAGTTGTTGGTACCAATAAAACGTTTCCGGTGGAGTGAAACATTTCATTATATTTAATTTCATTTTTCACTATTAATTGATCTAACCAATCCAAACCAAGCTGAAAACTCCCTGTATAAGCTAGGTGTGGTTCATGACCTATATGTGGGTATGAATTGGTCGATCAAAACGATTCCTCCTATATGAACTAGAGTCATTTGAATATAGATTCTTTTAGAATACCTATTCGCGGATTTTGGGGCCCTACACACAATTATCAAAACTGAAACGACATTATTGTTATTTCATTGGAACATTCAATTTCCCGTTGGAAATCATTTGACATATACCCCATTCTTCTAAAGAAAATTGATGTTTATATCATGTAGATGTAGTTTTTTATAATTTACTTTATTTTCACGTAATGTCCCTATTCCCACATGACTTTTTTGTTAAGTTGATAAAAGTTATATTCTCAATTTCGAAAATATATTTTTTTTTCACACATTTTCGTTGTAAAATTCAATTCAGATTGTATATAATAAAGATATAGCAAAATACGAAAAAGTTTTTTAGTTTTTCCTGAAAAAAAGCAGCAAATTTAGTTGCTTCAAAATTTGAACATAATTTATTGACCATAGTAAAAGAAAGGAATCGTAAGTATGTGAATGTAGATGAAATAAACTTTGCTTTTTCTATAATGAAATCAAGCAGGTAACTGACAAAAAAAGTTACCCAAATAAATTCTTTCACTATGAGTCACATGATACTGTCAACTAAATCATCTATTGATTTTTTCCTTCATCCTTTTAACGTTTTTTTTTTAAACAGAAAATTTTCTATTTTTAGAAAATTCTGAATTGTCATGCAACTTTAGTTTCTGTTGGTCACTAATGGGTTAACAAGTTTCACTAACCTATCATTCTGTCCACATAGTATTTCTCCTTTTTTGGCTCATCATACCATTCTTATATTTTACTTATTCTTTTATTTTTTCAGTTTTCTTAAACGATTTGTTATCGTGTTTTTTACATACTTTGTAAGTAGTAAAAAAACTTAGGCAAGCTTCTTACTTTGTTTGAGACGTTCTTATACTTACATATTTTTGATTTTTTTTGGTATAAAATTCGCAATTTACACATTAAAGTGACGTAATTTTAACTGGTTCTAATTATTTCTTTTATTACATAAACTTACGAACCTATAAAAATTGCTGTGTCAAGAATCATTCATCCAATTAAAAGTTATACCGCTTAATTAACACGAAGGCTAAATACATTTATTTATTAGTGTCTTCTGTTGAAAAGTGATGAGTTTTCTTTGTTTTTTCCATTCATAGGAACAATATTCTTTTGTTTGGTATTTTCGACATTAACAGATTTTAATTTACCCGTATAAACAATTAAATTGTTTGTTAAATATATTATTTACATAGCTGGTTATGATAATTTGCTTAGTATATGTAGGGCTTATGTTAATACATATATATAACGTCCTCCCAAAGCAAAAATCTATAAAGTAACTTAACTGAAATGAATATTATTAATAATATGAAGGAGTCTCCTTGAATATGGCGCCTAAAGTAAGTAAGCCGTTTGAGAAAGAATCTTTTGAGTATATTTTACGTTGGAAAACACATAATTTTTTTCCACAGTCTCATTTTTAATGATTAATAAGTGTTTTAAAAAATTACTGAACGTAACCCAGCAATTAAGTTGGCAAGGATGATTATTATGTCAAATAAAAAAAAATGGTTACTTTCAGATTCAAGTCATTTTGTGTAGTTTTACTTCTAATATAATAAAAGTATAGAAGAACCTGTATAAATTTCTTTTATTTATATTATAGAAGAAACGAATATTACAACAGGTTGTGGGCCCAGGCCAGATTTAATAAGCTTCAGTGAATTTCAAAGTAAAGTATAAAAGCTAACCTAAAAAATAAGGCGTGCCGGCTTGGCTTGTAAAGCAAATTAAAAGCAGAAATGGAATATGAAAGTGTAAAGTTTACTTTCGCCAGATTAGACAACAACAATTATCAAAATTGGAAATTTAGAATTAAAATGTTGCTTACACGAGAAGGAAATTGGTCTGTTGTAGAAGAGGCAATACCAAATGAACCATCTGTTGAATGGAAACGTAAAGATGAAAAAGCACAAGCTACAATTTCATTAAGTATCGAAGACAATCAGATAGCACACATTTATAAATGCAAGAATGCGAAAGAAATGTGGAATGAACTGCAAAAGGTACATGAAAGAAATAATTTAAGTAACAAGTTGTATTTATTGAGGAAGCTGTATCAGTCTAGACTTGAAAATAAACCAATGCATGAATACATTAAAGAAATACTAGAATTAGTTGAAAGACTACGAGGAGTTGGTGAGACTATTAAGGATTTCCATGTAGCTGCATTATTGTTAGGTGGATTGCCAGAAAGTTATTCCACATTAGTAACAGCATTAGATGGTAGGCCAGATGATGAATTGACTCTTGAATATGTAAAGGGAAAACTAATGGATGAGTATAAAAGAAAAGAAGATACCAGTTCAACAGAGACGGCATTAAACACAAATAAAAAGTTTTCGAAGGAGATGAAAGAAAAAATAGAATGTTATTATTGTCATAGAAAAGGTCACTACAAAAAAGATTGTTTTTTCATGAAGAAAGACAGAAATAAGGGAAAGCAACATGCCAAAGTAACTGTTGAAGGTGATGAGTTGTCTGACTCAGTTTTTTGTTTCAATGTTTCCGGTAACAGTAAAAATAATCTAGAATGGTATATTGATTCAGGGGCTACAAGTCACATGTCAAATAATCCAGAATTATTTATTAAATTGGACTATTCAAAGTTAAATAAAATTATAGTTGCAAATGGACAGGAAATGCAAGTCAAAGAAAAAGTAAATATTGTAAAAACGTGCGAGGAAATGAATAATTGTATACATACATGGCATAGACGTTTAGGTCACAGAAGCCCTGATGATATAAAAATGATAGTAAGTAAAGATTTAGCTATTGGCATAAAAATAAATGATTGTGGTCAGAAAAAACAATGTGTCACTTGTATTGAAGGTAAATTAATGAGGAAATCTTTTCCTAAAAAATCAGAAAGTAAGACGTTTAAAGTTCTTGATTTAATCCATAGTGATATATGTGGACCTATGAGAACCCCTACTGTTGCTAAAAAGAAATATTTTTTGACTTTAACTGATGATTTTTCAAGATATACCATTCAAGATATTTATTAGAATCTAAAGATGAAGTATATATTAAACTAAAGGAATTCATTCTAGAAGTCAAAAATATTTTTGGGATCTATCCAAAAACATTTAGAAGTGATAATGGAGGGGAATATACAGGGGTAGCTGTGCAAAAGCTACTCAAAAGTTTTGGTATAAGCTTTCAGTCGACTGCACCATATTGTTCAGAGCAAAATGGTGTGTCCTAGAGGAAAAATAGAACATTGATGGAATCGGCAAAGTGTATGTTATTAGATGCTAATTTACCCCATAAATATTGGGGGGAAGCAGTAACAACTGCTAACTACATTTCTAATAGACTACATACTAAAAGTAAAGAAAAGACACCTTATGAGTTATGGGTCGGAAAGAAACCTGATTTATCATATTTCATTACATTTGGTTCTCAGGCTTTTGTTTACATTCCAAAAGAAAAAAGATCTAAACTAGAGAAAAGAGCAAAAACAGGTATTATGGTGGGATACAGTGAAAATAGTAAAGCTTATAGAATTCTAGATACAGATACGATAGATACGAATATTACAACAATAAGTACATTTGACAAATGAGACTCGTCATCTATTTACTCGGGCAAAGTTACGGTGGACGAGTCTGACTCGTTATCTGAATTTGAGAAGCGAGCGATGATTTTTGCGGTACCCCAACCAGTTGGCGTTGATAGCGATCAATTGCCTGTCGTTTATTTTTAACATCTTACAGTTTCAAATAAGATTAATTCCACTTATAAGTTTTTTGATACGCTAGTTAACCCTTAAGCGGCGTGGTCGGAAATTTTAACACTTAATGCGTTGCGGAGTCCAGGGGACTCCAAAATATAAATACTGTATTTCCTATTGCATACTGAAATAGTGTTTTTTTTATGTTGTACACCTAATCAAACACGTATAAAAAAACAAATATTTATTTTCGAACAACTTAGTAACAAACCAGAGCAAAAAATCTAAAACTAAAGATATTAATATTTGAAAAAAAATAAACATAGTATTCCTTTTAAAATCTACACTTTTACAGTAAGCTCTAAATATTGACAATGATCCAAACAATTATGTAAAAAAATATGATATTTAGGAATCCTCTCGATTTTCAATGCATTGAACACACAATTTTCTCGAACATTGCAAGCAAATCGGTTTTCTGCATTAAACACATAGAAAGCCAGTTTTTCTTTTTAATTTTGGGTCACATATAAAACAATACTTCCTCTGATTTCTAGGAAAAACATCTTGATCATCAGCTGGGGTTTCAAGTGCCATCTTCAAAATTCTTGCAATACCTACTTTTAGCTCTTTTGATAAATGTGTATTTTGCTTTCTCTCATGAAGAAGTGGTTCGTATAGTTGTTTGGCCGGTAATTTAAAAAAATCTAGTCTCTCCAGCTGATCTGCGTTGGAGCGAGATTGATTCAATGAAGACATATCTACAAAACTGTAAAACAGAGCCATTGGCCAACGTTGAGTCCTTCTAATACAGGAATATTTAGTGGTTTTCTCGTCTACAGCATCCACTCCAGATTTTGTGTTATTATAATATGCATTAATTTCAGGCAAATCGCCATCATCCTGTTAGTGGTTATGCATCGAACAAATAAGGATAACAGCTTTATTTTTCTTTGGTACTCTGGAAATTAACGTTTTATTACTTGTAAAGCTATATAATGTAGTCTTAGTTTGGAAGGTAGAAATTCTTTAGGTATTTCTGGTTTGTTTTTCTTCAGGGTTCCAACGTAAGTAAACTTATTTTGCAAAAGATAATCAGTGAGCTGTATTGAAGAGTACCAGTTATCACCCGTAATATTTCGGTCGCTTCCAAATAGTGGTTTGGGGAGGCGAACAACAGCTTGCGTTGGAATAGCAAACCGTTTTTCTTCATCTGTAATATCTTTTAGGGAGTCAGTACCCTTGCCACAATAAATATATGTATTGTATATATAGGACTTTCAGGCCATATTTTACGGATTTGCTAGGTAAATACACTTTAAATTTGCACCTACCTCTAAAACCGGGTCAGTCAGATTCTCTCTTCATGAGTGTCGAACCTCAGGCAAGCTAATAAAACAGCAAATCTTTTCGCTGACATAACCAGTCGAAAAATTTTACAACCAGTCCCGTCTGTTGAAAAGATTGATTCATTATTAGACTTAAAGGCAGCAGTTATAGCAGAAGTCCAAGAAAACTATTTATTTCAATGGAATTTGTTTCTCGGTACTCTGTGCGATTCTGATTGCCTGGTTTATTACGAAATCCCTGAATTTTTAAATTTGTGTATTGCACAACAATATCTAGGATATCTTGAGAGAATATTTGCCTACACGCTTCCAGCGGTGTAATTTCTGGTACAACATTTTTATTCCTTGGCAACTTCAATATGTTATGAGCTCGGGTTGTTTCGGTGGCCGCCCATTTGTATCTGTTTTTTTTTTCGTCACAATATTTTGTTCTTGAAATACTTGTATCACTGTCGTTTTCACTTTCGGTAACCTGTATTCCATCTTCATCGTCAGTATCATCACCAGAAAGCTCACTCTCTGTTTCGTGATCGCTTGTAATAGCATTTTCGATAGTAGTGTTTCTTTCGAAATCGCAATCTTGATCTGAACCTTCTGTGTCACATTTCTCAAACCATCTTAGCAAGCATCGCTCAAAGTTAGAGTCTGTAGGTTTAACTGTTTTTGGAATCTCAGACATAGCCACTAAATTGAAAATAATTGCGCCTCGGACTCGAAAATCTTTGTTACACGTTTTGAAGCTTGCAGTCCAATTTTTCACGTAGGACATTGATCACCAAGGGTATTAAGCATATCTTGTTACACGTTTTGAAGCTTGCAGTCCAATTTTTCACGTAGGACATTGATCACCAAGGGTATTAAGCATATCTTCGTAAATCTGCTTATATTTTAACCCTTCTAAATACAGGTGGTGGACATCTTTTTTCTTTTAATTCATTGCGTAACTCTGGCTCACTTTTTTGACGTCAAACTTTACACTGACATGAAACATGTTGTTTATCCATGGTCTAGGCTAACTAGATATCAATACATCCTCGTATACATTCAGTTTAGCAATTTTTCATATAGAAGAAACTTCTTCTTTTAAGCTTGAAAATTCGGTTAAATAACCGATGTAGATGGATATGATGAACCCAAAATCTTCTAGGTTATGTTAATTTTGTTACTAATAGCATCTTCTACATATCCTTCTATGACACTTGAGCTTTTTTAGCTTCCATGTCATTTCAGTTTGATCAAATTGGTATTTGAATTTCTTAAAAGCCTTTGAAGCAGTGGCCATTGTATAATTCGGAGTTAACTTTAGATATGTAGCGATATCCGTAGGAATAAAAGTCATCCTTACAACTCGCTTATGGCAACGTCCTTTCACATATACAAGAAAAAATTGACGTGTCGTTGAATTCAGTGGCAGTATGTTGCAATATTTTATGTAGTATTAGTTATAGAATATGCGACTTCTTCTCTGAAATATTTATCCTCAATATCTTCTACAGTCTTCTTAACAAGTTTGACTTGTCGTCAGCCTCAAGCAGTTCCTTAAATAACTTGCTTTGTAGCCATCAATCCGCCCTATTAAATATGCAAAAAGTTGCTTATATTCTTTAATATCAACATTACCTTGTATTTATATTGTTGTTTTTAGCATTGAGTAAATAGATCAAATCGTAGGTGCCTTCATTACCTTCAATTTTTCTTACAAATATGCTAGCAAGATATAATAAGAAAATCTCGTAAGCGTTTCCTCATTGCATTAAGTTTTTTCATATATAGGTACTTGCTGCCTTTTCTGGGAGTAAATTTAAGGTTGCGGATTGGGCTGCTTCAGAAATACCAAGGAAGTGCTGGAATAATCGTCATTTTTGCTATTCATCTTGATTAACCTCAACCTAACATTATCTTATGATTCTAGCTGGAAACCAATTACATTTTTGGTTTTTTTTGTTCTCCATTCGAGTAACTATTTCAATTTAAGTAGCTTTCGGTTTATGGCATTAACAAAATCTACTGCATTGTTCAATCTTGTCAGAATCTGAAGAGCGCTTAGACCTTCTTTCTCTGTCGACCTCTAGGTAGAGATTTCTTTTGAATTGTTAAATAAATTGTTGTAAAATTTATTATAAGGCTATGAAGAATTGATAGAGTCGATTAACATGATGGATATCTCGTTGTCATGATTAATCCTACCAAATTTGATGTCTTTTTGCGCTCGAGCGTAAAGTAACCTTCGGCATTTGTCGAAAAACATATCGCTATCTTATAAAGTTTTTTTATTATTTTATTTTTCAGTAACCATTCCCCCGGGCTGTCAAAAATGTAGCGAGAAAGACCAACGTTACTGTTTGGGAGCTGATCTTATTAGTGATCATTGTTGTTGTGATAAAAAGTACCATGGTAAGTGATAACGAAGTAATTTTTTGATAGTTTATTATAAAACGAGCTACATAAAAAAAACGTAATTTCCTTTTAACTCCATACACTTTTCCCAGTGATGTTTAATAAGTTTGATACCCTTTTTATAATAAGAATCGTCAAGCTCCTCAAAATAGCCATTAACTGCCGACATCACCTCTTCATTATTGGAAAATCTTTGACCAACAAGCCACTCCAAGTTTGGGAGCAGCAAATAATCCGATAGGACTAAATCTGGCGAACGGGGTAGCAACTCAAACTCAAATTTTGAACATTTTGTACAACAATGGGTGTTGTTAGCCATCCTGCAATTTATCGTCATACTTTACCAAAATTACACATGTTATACACTCAAACTCTCCTCATAAATAAGACTATTTATTAGTGAAACAAAATAGAAAATTATGTTATAACTAACAGGCAGATAGACAACAGAAGCAAATGGCTGTTGTATAACGTGTTAACGTCATTCAGTGCCTCCATTTTGCACAGTCTTGCCAATAGGAACGATTCAATGAGGTTTTCAAAAGATTTCGTTAATAGAGTACAAAAGTCAGTAGTCAAACGTACTACAATTATAATTTTTAAACCGTCCTTTAAAATTCAAGGTTTTCAAATAATTTTTTATAGCACCGAACAACTCTATATTTATCTTTGTCATAAATATGATCTTAATGCGACCAATACCTGATTCACCTAGTAAAGAAACTAATAATTAACTGTATTTAGTATACGAGGGCTGTCTAAAAAGTTTCCGACCTAACAAAGAAGTAAGACTTTTTTCCATAATCATTTTTATTTACCAACGTACTCTTCTTTTGAATCTATACACTCAATCAGTGAGCGATGCTCTCATGGTCAAAAGTCTTAGGATCAAGGATGGCGAATGTGTAACACAATATTCAAACTTCTATCAAACACTTTAAACTCATATATTGAAGAAAATAATTGGAGGCCATGAGGCGAAGGCATTCGTTGTAAATCGGCTGGACTATTGATTAGTTAGTAGGAAAAAAATATTTAATGACAGTTTTTGCTATTTTCAGAATTATTGATCAAAACGACTCACTTATTAGATTGTTAAACAGAAACTAAGCGTCCAAAATAGCTGAAAGTTTTGTGAGAATCTCTCAATACATTCTAAGATAAATGTAGACATCTTTATGTTGAGATCGGAAACTTTTTAGACAACCCTCGTATGCATACAACCTATATGCACCAAGAAAAATATTAAAATTAACTAAATATGAATGTAAACAGCGATTTCTCGTACAAAGTAACTACTATCGGAGGCATTAATCCTATCAAACATGTTACAAACTTCTACTTTGCCTTTTCTCCTTAATTAATACACTAATACGAGAATTTCTCTTGTTGGAGCTATTTTTTGGCAAATCAGCTTTAAAATTTTTTCGATCTGTATCGTTTGTTACAAATATTTTCATCTTTGAAGTAACTTAAAACAAAATCAACAACAGCGGTGATTTCGTTAAAGAGAAACCTTAGTCAGTCCAATCCAATCAACAAAAATTGTGTTTTTTTCCGAAAAAGATTGTCTTTGACTCATACCACGTCTTTCAGGATATTTGTCATTCAACTTGCAATACAGCGTTATATTAAAATACTTTGCAGCAGCTTTCACTGATATTCTGCATCTTCACGAGTCAATTCTTTCGACATATGACAAATATAAATAACCAAGATACTACTTATTGTACGAATTCTCTATCAAATCAATTAATTGTAACAAATCGGTGAAAAGAACGACTTAAACGAAATAAAACTGGAACTAAAACTTCTATTTATAAAAAAATTTATAGTATACTTTATAAAAATTTATTACGCCGTTATAGGGCAACTTAATTGTAATCTACTCCTCACCTAAACCTTCACTAGAGACAATATTCGGCCCAGGTTGTATCAATGATTCAATTCGACTCTGATATATCAACTCATATTCATCACATCGTTGGGGTCTTGATCAACTCAGAAAAAAGCGACAGCAGTCCATAGTAAATCTTTGTGAATGACGCGCGAACTACGTTTCACTCTGAAGACATACTTCTTAACGAATACTTTTCTCACTTATAGTCGATAAATGGATTTAAATTTGCCATATTCTATCGACGTTTGCTAGAAAATAAGTTATTTCGTTGACTCAAGTCGTATAAATTACAATACAGCTACCACTATTACAGCTGCGAAAATATTCAAGATTCATTCAAGAAAACTACTACTTACATATGTCGAAATAAGTCAGGCAATGATCTCGAAAGATCGGCTTAAGTCCTGCAATGCTTATAAAATATTAAAATGTTCTTGCCTAAGACAGTTGTGTCTGTGTAATGATAACACCTGCTCGTAGAGTAGAAGCGTTTACAGAATAAATAACCGATACAAGTTCACGATTTAAGAGTTTTTTTTTTGTTACCGCGTATTCCATTTGGTGGTCGGATGAAGCAACCTTAAAGCTGAATTGGCATACTGGAACGACCAGAATTCTCACGTCTTCATTGATTCCGTACTTTTTTGAGGTCCACGTGACGGCCAAAACGGATCGAAAGGCAAGGATTCGATGAATAGCCCGCCCGGTGATTCGTTTTCTTCCTGTTGGGCCTTATAAGGGACCTTCGAACTGTAATTGAAGAAGAATTTGAAACTCTTCGTGGACAGCTTGACATGCTTCGCTGGACCTGCCTTTCCGTTGAAAAAACTAGCCGTAAATGCATTGATAGGCGTCTCCATCGCACAGTGGAATTGCTGGAAACGAATGTGCCCATCGCCATACCAAAGAGGCCACAAAGAATCATCCTGAAATCCCAGTTCAGCTGGCCAATGATTTGAAGATTAACTTCAAACGCCTCATTAAAAAATCTTGGCGCGATACATGGAGCAAGAGTACTACAGTTCTACATCATTCCCTAAACTTTTTGAATAGGAGAGAAGCTGTGACAATAAGAAGACTTCGCATCAACCACACGAAACTTATTCACGGCTTTGTCGTCAGAAAGTCGTCCTGTCTGCCGAACTTGTCAAGTTCCTGTGGCTGTTAAGTTCATCCTCACCGACTGCAGAACGGAAGTAAGGAAAATCGTGCAGTTTCTTAAAGCCATCAAGCTGTAAAAGATTGTAATAGATTTTGTAACAATCCTGTATTGAACTTATGATTGCTTTTGTGTGCCAATGACCAGAGCTGTCGATGCACGTAAAACTGAAATAAAAAAAAAGTTTGGCGTCAATTTGAATACTTATACTTTGTAATTTCTTTCAATAAATTCATTTTGATGATGCATTTTTTCTCTTAGTACAGTTTTCAAAAGTTACAGGTGGATTTTCTTTACCCGACACACAATAAGTTATACTTCTGTGGTAGTTGTATTTTCAATAATTTTAACTTTGTATGTATATTAAAATGAAAAAAGAAAGTACCGTAATCTTATGTTATATAAAAATCTAACACCCTTCTGTTTTTGTATGAACATTCATGATTACATATAGTAGAAGAGCGAAAGAAATAATTAACGATGGTGTCAGTTGAGTATCTATTACCCTCTGCTAATTAAGGTTAATCAAGTCCAAGATTGTTTGTTCTAATTGCATAGAAATTCTTCGCGTTAATTCCGTTGTGTGATCATTAAGAACGCCTACATTTTTATATTCATACTAGAATGAACAATAGAATGATATCGGGGGGACGGTAATAATTGAATTAATAAAATGATTCTGTTTTGAACAACACGAAAAGGAAAATCAACAGCTGATTTTGATATATAGAGAACCACTAACCGCTAGAGCCAATTTGTGCACGTTACAAACGCCGTAGTCATGCTGAATGAATTGTTTGAAAATGGAAGAACTTGGAAATCAATACAAGACCGTTGCTTTCGACATATTTCACTTTCCAATGTCATTACCCATTGTCTGTAAGAAGCAAATCTATCAATTGATGCTTGTTTATAGCTAATTTACAATTAAAAAACTTTCCGGAGCTGTTTGCTATGGGAGTACTATATGATGATTTGTCTGGGAAAACTTCGTCAGCTCTCTTAATTCTCGTGAAAAGATAGTCGAATTGAATGAATCTTTATTTGAAGATGAAGATAAAACGTTAAATTCCATAATTTAACGCATTTAACTTGATCTTACTGCACTTACAACAATTAGATTCGATGTTTTTGGCCTTATTTTGCCCATCACTCACTTCCTCTGTTCTCAAATCTTTTCTAACCTCCTCCAACCATTTTCCCTTGGTTTTCCACTCGTTTGACCCATGCCCAACCACCTCGTTCTCTGTTCTTTAATTATATGGGTTATACTTGAGTTCTTATACAATTCTGACGCTTCTGTGTTTGTTCTTCTCTTCTTCAGTACATCATTCTAGGTTAGTTTGGTCTTTTTATTCATTATCCAGGTTTCGGGATATATCTTTTATCATACTATTACTGCTGTATGAACTAAATGAATTAAATATAATCTCAAGTTCTTTTGTGGATCTTGCCATGAGTTCTATTTAGTCCAATTATGCTGGACATTGATGTTTATTCCCATAAATAAAATCTTAGGTTTCCATAACACTTTCTCTTAGTGTGATTCCTTGAACTGTTTCAAACATTTCTCAACTCAAATAGAATTTTTTCATTAATATAAGATAATGTTTGTGATATAATGCAATTTAATGCTTATTTTAAACACATTATAAATAATATCTTGTTGCTGCAAAACGTTACATGTGTATTAAATTATTTAAAAAAGTTATTTTTGCTCTGAAAATTATGTCAATTAAGGTTTATTGTAATTTTACAGCTAGTTAAAATGTATTTTATCTGGTATTGTGTGGGAAAGGTCGTCGCAAATAGACGAAAATTATTATACTCTATTTATTATATTTTCAAAAAATAATGCAAGTAATTGTTTGTAAATACATTAAATTGAACGTAAACGAAACGATGTAGACGGAAAATTAAAAATGTATTGATGAGAACTAACAATTTTGGAATTAAATTTATTTATACAGTAGCGTCAAATTACTTTCTTTGAATTCAAATAATAATTTATATCTCAAATTGCAACTTTCGCTGGCATATCGAGTTTTTAATATGACGGATATCGTTTGGTGATGAGGTACGTGCTGGTAGATCAGATTTTTCAGTTACTGTTGGATCATCTTCATGAAAAAAATTTGTTGTATCCTAAAATTTATATCGTCATCCTTGTATAATTAGTTTACATATTTCTTTGCACATTACGCCACTTGTCATGTTAATAACTAATTTTAAAACTTGTTTTCAGAATATTTTCCGTACATACCGCACACCTGTTACTTTGGTAGTCAATTATGTTCAACTGTAGCTGACGATTGTATAGAATATCATCGACTACGTACCTGTTGTTGTCAAAAGTATGCTGCATTTAAATGTAAGTTCAATATGAAAATCATATCCGATGAGTTCTAAAATTGAACAAATTTGAGTAAAATTACATTTAGAATTAGTAATATGGGTCGCATTAGTAGTGATGTCATTTTTAAATTGGTGGGTTCCAAACCAAACTTAAAATCCTAGATGTAAATACATATCTTATGAACGAATCGTTGCAATAAAACTGTTTTTGTGTAAACATTTTCTTATGTAGGTTTTTTCCCCTTATACAACAATTTTTTCTATAATAATATTCAGTTTCTGGTTGTTTGAATGAATATTTACAAATTATGTTGATCGATCTGCACAAAACTACATAAATTCCCTATTAGCATTCAATTCAAATCGTTCTAAAGTACTAAACCGTTGCGAAAAAGCTATTGATTTGTAACCTAACCCACCGTGTATTACACGTTGCGCTGGACTGAATACCGCAAACTTTTTTATTTTAATCACGCGAAACAACGAAAGTTGTTTATCAAAGGCTCTCGAAGGCTTATAATTAAAAATGTAAGCAGAGTCATTTTAAATTTGGCCTTTTCTACTTCGGACATGAAATTATTTTGGTATTTTCCTTACTAAAATTGCTCTTTTTTGGAACCCAGACAGCCTAATGCGCCGTATTGAATTGAAAGATAAAATTATTATGGCATACATAAAATAACGCGTAAATTCACTGATACATAGATGGTAGTGTGAATCAATAATGCAAAAATTGTGGCAAATCGAGGGGTCCACATCTCAATAGAAACCACGCGATGAGAAACCGGCAGTTTGAGAATAGAACACTAAGCATACTAATGGTTATCTAATTTCGAGAAAAGTATTAGCAAAATGTGAATTTTGAAAGATACAATCCACTGTCAAACAATAACCGTGTGCCCAAACTTCAAAAATCAAGGCTAGACAACAACTTACTTTGTAAAAACTTCAAAATCGATAACCTTTTCAAATATCTGAACGATATTAACCTATTAGCATTAACAAAACTATAACCCAATTATAATTATGTTGCTAATTACCATAGTGGTAAATGCGGTATTCTTCGAGGTGAAAAAGACGTCCAATGGTATAAGATGTTCTCAAATGTTTTGAAAATTGGCGAACAGCTACGGTGAAATACGATAAGGAATATTCTCTTGCTAGATATTTATTAAAAAATAAGGACCAAAAATTGTACCAGTACATACGTTGATTGTTTGTACTCTTTGCGAAATGGAAGCCAATTGGAGGAGTTTTGCTGGTTAACATGTTCGTTGAAATGAAAGGTTGGTTTGTCTGAATAAGTATAAGAAAATTGTTATTTAAATTTTCATTGCGCTGTAATCTTGTGATCATAGTCATCTTCAACCAAATCGTAGACGAAACGTACTTTATACCTTTCAAGTTCGATACATACTACAGCTTTTTTGGAACAAGCACATTAAGAGATATATATTTTGATTTTTAAATAATATTTATTTCGGTTAAATCTCACAAGATATTTTGTTAGTTCAATTAAGTATATTTGACATTGACATGAATTAAAATCAATTAGATTCGTATAAAAACCGGCCTAAATCGATTCATTTCTTTATATTATAAAAACTACCTATACTAGAAACATTAGATAGGTTAGTCAATGTATTTTTATATTTTACATAAAGTACCGGTCAAGGTTGTACCGCTTGAATAGAAATTGAATTCAGTTTTTTACCGTTCCAAACGAAAAAATATAAGTATTAATGTATGAAATACAATTACCATATAATATAGTTTTACGTTAATAGATTTATACCGGGTTATTCATTAAGAAACAACAACAACTACGTTTAGGATATAATTCTTTTTTCTAATTGAAATTGGGGAAAGAAAAGATTTCATCAAACAGATAGTACTCGTAGTATTTCAAATTATGTTATGTGAAAAACCCTCAGAAGATATCATTGATTTGTATCAGTTTGCGGTGTAGTTTCAGTTTAAAGTGTTGCTTATTAATATATCTATGTAATGCTATGTTCACACTAATGGCAAGCCTCGACAAGTAAACTATATCGTGTAAACGGGGTGTTTGACTTGGATTGCATGATCTTGTCTCCTATCCCGGCTAGTGTCTGTTTTGAAATCAAAAAATTTTGTACATGATACCTGCTATACTATTGAGAGCTCCATTTCTTGAGAAATCGGATTTTGTTGATGTTTCGATTTTTCCTTGCAAACTGTTCCTTCTACATCGTTGCGGTTGTGCTTAAATTGAAGCTAAATAACTGCTCTACAACTTTATTTGTCATGACTTCCTCGTGGGATCAATAGTTTAGCCAATATTTCGTGTAAAAGACGGCCAAAACATCATTTTCAAATTTTTGGAAAAAATTGGCAAATTTTGAAAAGCTGTATCTCGGGACCTATTAGACCTACAAAGCTGCAGTTGGTCTTAAACGATAATGATTTTCATCTACTTTAAAAAGGTATATAATATATTTTTCGGTAGGATGCATAGTTTGGGAGTTATAAGCCAAAAACTGAAACAAGTCCGGAAAAATCGTGGTTTTTCGGCCACCTCCACTCGAGCACAGGCTATTTTTATCCGAAAACTTGGATTTAGCTACCATATACATCCATAAATCCCCCAATTGTTCAATATTTTTTTAACAATATTCAATACCCGATATATGAAGTCGAGGTATTAAATTTTTTTTCATTTTTTCAGGGAAGGCTAAATCTATTGGTGTGCGTATTACGGGAGATAAAGTCAATATATCTAGTTTATTTTTATTTTTATATTTATTTTATGTTAAATAATACCAAAGATGAAATATGTATGATGTTTATAAAAACAATACTAAATAAAAGCTTTTGAATCACTGTCTTAACATTATTCCATAATGATAAGTGATAAGTTTTGACCTGAAATTATAAGAATCCATAATGTAGGTAAACCTATTTGACGAAATACTTGAATTAATCAGCCAATATACTTCAAGTTACAACCTGATTCTAAATATTATTTTGTTGATATAGCTCTCTAATCAATTCTTATAAAATATTGTTAAAAATGCACTTTGTTAGCTGCAACTTTACATCTTCATACTGTCATTTTTGTGGACATAAGTTGTTTAACAAAAAGATCAAACCTTATACTCAACAAATTGAACAAGAAATCATTTGAAAAAGAATTCCAGTAGAAACTTCTACATCTACTACCTTAGGAACCTTTCCAGATTTTTAACATTCTACAATGCATGATTAGGAACAACTATAAACAGAGCTGCTCTTGAAAATAGTTATCAAAGTTTATTCTCCTTTAACAAAGTTGAGAACTGTGCAAATTATATATAATGTCAGAATAATCGGTAATTTTGTCTAGTTTTATTATGACCAAACTTCTTGAACACCTCCATTAACAATATATTCTTTGACCAAAAGTTCAAACTACACTATTCACTTGTAGGATTGAAAAAGAACCAGCTCAACTATTGCTAGAAATATAATAGGAAACCGTAAATCAACTTCAAGTGAGAATGTAGCATGACAAACAAATTTGTTTGGATGTGAACAAATGTATCACCACAATCTGCCAGAATTTTCTTGCCTTTACATGAATAACGTTTCAATTCCAGTTGAGTCCAGGCTAAGCTCAAGCAACAATACCCAAAAATCTGAACTATGAGATTGTTTTGAATTACAAAGACTTGCTTCAGGCAACCAAGCAATTAATGATACCATTTTAATCCAGTACGATGACGGAAATAATTAAGAAGAACCAAAAACAGTGTATGTGCTCATATAGCTTGCGTTTTGTGGTTTTTCGCCTACGCCTAACAGGAAGATAATATCGGGTATCATTATAACGTCCTTTTTAGGACAACTTGCGACGCAGTTGCTAGAGCTGAAGTTTCAATGTATAAGCTCATCATATTATAGATCAGAAAAACATAGTGAATGCTTTAAACGAATTACCTTATCTTTCCACGCGGCACTACAGCCCTGTGTAGGGCTTAGCTTCCTGAAAAATGGACCTCCACAATTCAGAGAATGACATTGTCCAACGATTTTATTTTTGGCCTCCCTTGTGCACTTCAGGATTTTTTTGGCATTCCATACATTGAATATGTCCAAACCATTGGATTCTTCGAGATTTTATGATGTAGATGGTTGTAGAATTATCGTTTATTTCAGAATTATATATTATTCTCCATTCATCTACCACATTCACGCCTCTATATATTTTTCTGATGACTTTTCTTTCGTATCTTCTTAATCTTTCTTTACCTTACTCTATCAGCGCCCATGTTTCACAATAACACTGCTCATTAAGTCTTATGAAAAGATAAGTGATAAGAAAAACTACTATAGTCAAAAGTTAATTATTGACACGTGCTAGTAACGATGTGAGAGAGGTGGGAACTTTTTGGCGCCTCGGCTTATTGGAAAATGTCGTCGTCGTCGGCTGATGAAATACTATTGTTACCGTCATTAGAAGAAAACGACGTCGAAGAAGAATAAATATTCAACGTGAATATTGGGTACACACTTATTGGCACCAAAATGTTGAAAGTAGCCAATACATAATCAGCAAACAGCTCTTGGAACACCCAGAAAAGTTCCGGAAGTTGTACCGTATGAATCCATATTTATAACGTGTTCTGCGCATGGGCCAACTCAAGACGCAAGCTGCTTGCAGCGTCAAACCATCGACTCCTCGGCTCCTTGTGGGCCTGCACGCGACAAGCACATGAGTGCTTTGTCTTCGAGCTGCATGCTACAAGATGCTTATGAAGCATCTCACTAAATTTTCAACATTTCCCACGTATTTAGATAGCATAAATTTCAATCAAAACGTTATCTTTAGCATTCATAAAAATGTTATTGCTTAGACATTTTTTTATTCACAATACAAGTCATCATCCCAATTATCTTTTTAAATACTCTACCAACGAACAAAAACCAGCTGCTTCTACAGTTAACTCACTATTCGATAAAATTATGGTTGCCAATTGAAAAGGTGATGGCCTAATAAAAAACAAGAATAAATGAATACAGTTATATCGAGATTTCACCCAAGAAGTTAAGACGCGATTGTGAATGTAGAATTACTTCAGTTTGAACTCGACAAGTAAACATGGTGATGAACATTGTTGGTATTGTAATTTTGGGGCTTGTTTGTACTGGAATTGGAGCGAACGGTAAGTTATTTTAAATTAAAATTTTAATTATGATGAATAACGTCTTCCATGGATTATGGATATTAAAATTTTGTTGAAAGGTGTTTAAATTATCAGAAAGAAAATATATTTAAATATTAATCGTATTTCTACGGAAATTTACGACGTGACCCCTATACGTACGAATTTTATAACGTATAGAAACTTATACAGTGTGTATAAAGCAAATGTAATAAACAAAGAAAGCGTTTGGTATTTTTAGTTAGTTTTTTCTTCAGAGACTTTCAAAATTGACATACTTTCTTTAATTGAAAAAATACGTACTCGATTATCCGTCATAATCCTTTTTTTCTATCACCGCAGTTTTCAGTTGTCAATGTACGAGGGCGGATCAATAAGATCAAGATCCTTGCATAATGTCAAACAATTTCGAAGACTCTTCCACAAGGAATAGGACGGTCTACCTTCACTGGATCCACACAATCCAATTTTGTGACGTAACAAATTACAACAAACACGTAGCCTCATATGAAAGGTTTCATCATGGTCACATTGACAAGAACAATGATCATGTTAAGGCCAATTCATATTTTGATAGAGACCGCATTAGGACGAAACGTCAAAAATTCTTATAAATTATATTTAACTGATTTTATATGAAATAGAACTAAAACCATTATAAACCAACGTTAAAATATAAAAATTGTTATTTCTAAGAGTTTCTCATGTTGTTATTATAATGTTTTTCAATTGAATTGAATTTATTTCTCGTGAGTTTAGCACGGGAGAAGCCATATTATTTATTTTTTCTCTCGCCGGGATGAAAAGTTCGACTTGATTATCAAAATGTTGATGATAGTTTGCTTTAGACGGCATTTATGATTTATTATCGCGTGAAAATACAGAATTGAAATTAAAAAATGAATTTAGACGGTTCTAGTGATAGTGAATTGGATGTCAGATGACGTCAGATGACAATTTGACAGTATTGGTTAGGTAGACCATCCTATTCTTTGTATCCTTACATAAACACAACGTGCTATCAAAGCTACTATAAACAACCGTTGAAACAGTGGCCTATATTTAAGTGACCATTATCGCATTATTTTTCAAGTAAAAGGAAAATAACGCTAATATTAATGAAGCAAAGTGGAGGTTATGTAGAAGACTACAAAAGGGCCCGGAAATAAATAAAAAGAACTACAGTCGGAATTCATATGATATACAATAAGTTGTTAATTTTAAAATATGTAAACACTCGCATGCAGTCCACACCCGGCCTCCCACTCGTGTGTAAAATGACACTTTTCATGTTCGTTATATTATATAGTAGATATTCAGTGATTAGACATTTTAGCCGAACTTTATAATTGATGTGGTTGAAGTAATATACATCTCGGGAATCAAAGTAAAAGATAAGTTGTGAATTCGCCTGCCAAGTTTAATATGCTGCCCTCCGCATTTGCCATCCTGTGCATGGGATTGATTGCTGTTACTGAAAATCGTGTATGTAACAAAATATAAATGATACCGTATTATAAAGTGTTTATGTTGATGATCTAGTAATGTTACCACACACGAAAATGTTAAAGCAGTCTACGATATCTTTATGTGAATTCTTTTTTCCCCAACTCTTATGAGTTAGTGTTTATTATGGTACATTTTGCATAGATCACTTCAAAAAGAAGTATTTCAAATAATTATGTTTTAGCTATATTCACAAATAATGAAATCGGAAATCTACTGGCACCTGGAGATTTAACAGCATTTTCAAATCCTTTAAATATCTTTAGAAATTCGTATAAAAGGAGATGTCCTCTCTGCGACCCCTCTATCTATAGTTATTGTACCGATAAACTATTCCACGATTCCTGCTGTTGTAATAATCCTAATAATCCTTATGGTAAGTTTTTTATTTATGATGTACATATTCATAATGAAGCAATGTCGATAAATATTTGACATAATCGTACAAAAAATTTTGCATGTTAATTTTCATTCTCTTTTCATCTATTTTTTCCAATTCTTTCGGGTTCTTTGTTACTCCATTCATCTGCTGTATTGTTTTCCCTTGTCTTTCTCCTTCCTGTGCTACTTGATGTTATCCTAAGTCTTCCTTTCCTTCTTTTTCATATACCTTTTGCTTCTGTCACTTTTCTGATTAGGCTTTGTGGTGTTCCTCTCTTTTTGTGTCTGTACCAGTTTAAACATCTTCTAACTATTTTGTTATTTATTGTTATTGTTCTGTTTGAGCTCTCTCGTTCTTTTCCTCACTGCTGCTATTCTACTCTACATCTTTTTGTTCATTAACCAAGTTTCACTGCCATCTATTAACTTGGGTATTTTTCTGTGTTCTGTGAAAATGACTTCCAGAAATTCAAAAGTGGTCGTCACTCTATCTCAGGGGTCTCCAAACTTTGAAGCCTTCGGGGCAGGATAATTTTTTTTGTTGCATCCCAAGGGCCAAAACAATAGTCGGTGAAAAATCACAATTCCATAAATCTCATTAGTGTTTTGTTTTTGTTTTATTAGTTGGGATTAATTCCATATTTGTTATTTGTTACTTAATAAATATGCTTAAGTTTAGATATTTTAGTTGAGTTTTCTATATCATCAAAGTTTTACCTTGCTATTAATTATCACTGTGTTTTCATTCTATTCCATTCAACTTATCACAGTACATACATAGTACATAGTAACACATTAGTCTTAAGCTGTCGCGGGCCGGATTTGGCTCGCGAGCCGTAGTTTGGATACCCCTGCTCTATCGAATCGTTGTCTTCATTAATCTTTCTCTTGATCTCTTTTTTGATTTATGTGTCATAATTACGATCGGAGCAAAATTTACGAAGTTGTGAGTATTTTTATACCTTTGGCTCTCTATATAATACATACCCTTCCATTACATTCAAACACACGTACTACACAAGAATATTAGATGCCATCAGCCTATCTATGAAGATCTTAGTAAACATACCCTCTTGGAGCGATGTGTCGGAAGTTTCACGAACAATAATGAGATTTGAACCAACTTATTTGGAAAATCTCACCAAAACACTTAGTGGAATCTCTGTCGTCGTTGAACTTGCAGCTTATGTGGCAGCCACTATCTTCAACGAAGGTTCTTTACTAACCTTCATGCACGACAAAGGAATCAGTAGTGGCGCCATAAACTGACTCCACACATATAAGGCGACCAGAGCAGGAAGCTGAAAGACAAGTTAAGAAGGTAGGATTTGTCGTAGATAGGAACAAGAGGTGCTTGAGATATCATCAATTCTGGCATTGATGATTCAGTGTGAGGTATGCTGATAAAATTCGCTTATAAACATTTTACACCAGATTTTTCAGTGTTCAAAACTTTTTTTTTACGTTTTTACCACGACACAAGTTTTCAAAACCGGTGCTTCAAAACTACTGCACTTATCCTTTTGAACACTATTTCTGTATGTAATTTACAAGGTAAAGAGAAAAATTGAAATTCCGAAAAAGCATCCTTGGGTTGCCCGGGGAAAACTCCTATCTAATGAATGATTTTTGATTTCATAACATCACCAAGTTATGAGGGGCACCACAATTCAACTTTTTTCCGAGACTCGTTCGAATAATTGCCGTATTTTTTAATATTTCTGCATCAAAATTTCATACAATATTGTTTAATGTATCATTGCTTGAATAAAAAGATTTTAACTGTGTTGTCTTAACCTTACGCCTCCTTAATATGTGTCATTATTTAGAAAACAGTGTGGATTTAAAAAAAAGTTAACGTAAAAACTATTTCAAGTCGTTTGGTTAATTTGTTTTTCTTTTATTGTTTCAGAACAACTTCCGTATCAATGTAAATTCGCGGACTGTAGCTTTCTTCATGCAAATTCTTGCTCGGAACATAAACTGATCACAGCTTGCTGTTGTATTAGTCTTTATCGATAGGAAAAATAAAACAACAATTTGTAGAAAATATTTTCAATTTATTTATTTATTTATTTTTCATTCAATAAATTATTTATTATATGGCTATTCTTAGTTTTTATGTCAACCTCTTATATAAAATGTTCAAATCAACAATAGTTTACCAAACCTGCAAAAAAATACATGTGCCTATGTTGGACAAATTACAAAAAAAAACAGACTGGTCGATTACTGAACATACCTAGACCTAGACAAGGTGCTTTAAAAATGCAGAAGCAGGCCCTAAATAAGATGACCAAAAGAGATTTAAAGAGATACTGAATCAAGTAGTGATGGACAGAAATGGATGAGAAGATTTGAGGGACAAAAACTTTCAGCAGTGGTTGATGGATGTTCTGGAACGTGATAGAATGATAAAAATTAAAAAAATCTAATAAGTAATATCCTTTTCATGCTTTCAACAAATAAAAATTAAAATCACAACTATAAGGAACAAATTTTAATCAAATGGTTAACATTTTTATTAAACCATTATGAAAATTTGTATTTTTTCTATCTTGGTGCTAAAAAAACGTAATGAATGAAACGAAATTACAGTAAAAAAATTATTTTTAGTTTACCAGACTGGAATATCAGAAATCATGATTATCTCATCATCATTTTTCTTGTAAATTGGAACATCTTATATATCTAATTATTTTACTAAGTTTGTTTTTTAGTGGCAAAAATTATAATAATAAAGCACCATTCTAAACCATTCGTGAAACTACTAAAATTGTACAAGATCACAACATTTAAATAACACAAATAGAAAAACCTCATTTTGATGCTCAACGTTAAAGAAAAGAATTCAATTTACTACAAAAATTTAAGTTTCAAGAACTTGAAAATAATGTACAACGATATTTATTTAAAAAAAAACAATTATCAGAAACTTTTATTCAAAATTATGTATATAAAAAGATCTAAAACGTGAATGTATATCTTTAGATATTGTTGAACAAGCCCGACTCTACAGTTAGTTTTATAGCGGATGTCCGTGGTTTTTTCATTATGAATGGTTGGCGGTCCTGCTAATGACATTTTGTGTCATTATGTTGACTTTTATTTTTAACTTCATGTATTACAGTTCGCTTGTAATTTAAATGTATTTTTTCAAGTAATTAAAAACTCTGTAAAACCATAAATCGTGTCGATTTTGTTTAGATTAGAACATGAAAATCACATCAGATATTTCATGGGAAATTTTGTGTATGTCTGCTAATTTTGTCAATGATTGGGCATATTTTGTAATATAACAAACATTGTCTTAGTTTTCATATATTTTTATACTAAATCAGACTTATCGACTGCATTCTGAGTAATGGAATCGAAATTTTCTGCAAGTAGTGTCATAAAAAATGAATCATAAATTAAATCACATATTTGAGACAGAGAAGGCATTCGATTGTCTCTCGATCTAACAAAATAACTATATTGAAGATACTTTAAAGCAAAAAAACTGTCTTCTAGAAGAGTATGGACCTAAGATAAATATATACCTAAACAAAGATTTTAGACCAAATCTATTTTTGAAATTCCAGCTTCCAACAATTATATCCACAACAGATTTAGGGAGATAATAACTTTGGTAAAACGTTTTCGAACTTCTTTATTTTCTTATACCTTTTGATATGGTTATACTTTTAAATGTTCTTGATTTTAGGTCTGTTCCTATTTAAAATTCAATTCAAAATCTAACTCTAAATCAATAGATCACTTACACCATAAATATCAAAATAAGAATAAAATCAAAATAGAAATTTGTTTCTAACAAGAAACATTAATTTTTCCTTAGTTTTTACATTTCAAATATGTATTTATACAAATCTATTGATTGTTATAAATATGCATATTTTAATAAAGACTAAAAGAAGTTGAAACGCAAATTCTCATCTGTTTTTAAAAAATTATAGAAAAAACTAATTTCGAATCACAAAAGACCTAAAATAGCGAACATTAACAAGCATAAACAATTTTGAACTATAGTTTTAACTGGGAGCAAAATTTATCATAAGTTACAATAACTTATGAAATAATATCATCAACACCATGTTTACAACTATTTGGACACAGGTCTGAAGTTAAAATGAACTTCTAAATACCAAAATGCTTCAATTTTCACTCTCAAATTACTGCATGCAGTAAACTGGACAAAATAAACAGAAATGACTATAATCAAGTGATTGCTGTCTTTTGTCCAACCGAAGATTTGCTTATTGGTATTAGTTGTCCGATTAGATTTTTGTGCAAAGCAAAAAAATTTATTGGAATCATAGTAAACGTTAAGACAATCTGTATACCATTAATAAATAGATAATCAAATTGTTCTCTTGTCCAAACATCTTCTGGAAAACAGCTATAAACTTTACTGCTCTTTCCTCAAAGTCTCTTTGTTAGAACTTTTTAATGAGTGGTTTTAAACAATACAAACAAAATTGTTCACGGACTGTTTGGAAAAGGTGAAACAATTAACAATTGAAGATGTAAATTCCAAAGAAACAGTCCTATATACATATTAAAGAAAAAGTGTCACACAAAAAAATATAAATCCAATTAATTGAAATTTGAGTAGCTTCCCCACATACCATTTGCTCCAGATCTAGTTCCAATCAACTACTGGCTGTTGTTAGACCTTAAAGAAATGCTTTAAGGAAATATATATGAAGAATAATACAAAACTAGACCAAGACAAAGAACAATTTCAAATTTATTGTGATGTTACTTTCGTTTGTTTTTCATATATTTTATATCTATTTGCGGCGTTATTTCAGGTAGAAACATGTCACGATCTAAAAGATTATACGAAGATGATATTTTAGGAACCTTAAACGAGGAAGATAATATTTATTTGGGAAGTTGAGAAAGACCAGATTATAGATGATCATTATATGACTGAATAAGTTTCGTGTTTACAAGTATCTGGTTCCTGTGAAAAACCGACCCAGACCTTGTTGGAGAAGCTGATCAATCATTTGACTCTGACCGTGTTTTCGTTTTCTTCTTCTCAATCGCAAATAAACAAACATCTTTATAACTTCATCTTCGCTGGTGGAGGACATGGTCAAAGCAGTAGTAAACATTTTATTCAAATTCATATAGAATATGGAAATAGGTATCCAATCTGCATATTCGGTAAATTCAGCTAATAAAACGATACCGATAGATCAGAGAGAGCAGTCGAAGGCTTCTACGGTTGACTAAATATTTGATTATGTACCCATTTGAAACAATGAAAAATAGTTACCGTTTACGCATCAAAATAAGGTAAGGGTTGATAATTTGAACAAACTCAGTCTTTGTTACAAAATTAAAAATAAAATATGGCACAAAAAATCGTGATCACTATTTTACGTTAAAATCAATTCCTATTTTATTGTGAGGATATTTTTATACACATGGAATTACTTTGTATAAATATAATCACATTTTGTGTGATAGAACTATTATCATAAATATAACACGGAAACATAATTTCATAAAATACATTTTAAAAATATAACATTCAACATAATCCATCACAAAATCATTTTAGTTTTCTCATTTATTAATAGTTATTACTAAAAAAAAACACAGTAAAATATAACTAAATGAATGAAATCAAATCTCATGACTTTGAATATATTGGAAGATATAGATATGTGTTGCAATGTTTGATATTGATTTTGGAAGCATAGTGTTCAATGAAAGTGGTACAATACACAATATTAAACTTCAGATATAATTTATTCGTGAAAACAGTCCAAATTCTTTAGAATTGTGAACTTAGGGGAAACCCGTGCTAGATGCATAGTGTGGGTAAAGATCGGTATTATAAAATACGCTTGACCGAAGGTTGAGATTCAACTGTTGGTTGAAGCCGAATTTACGTATTATAAACGTTAGCCAGGGATCAAGCGGCTGGTTGATTGTCGGTTGGTCCAACCGCAACGAAAGTTCAGTTTGAAGTGTCAACCGAGAGTTGAAAGGTACTTTCTAACCTCAATTTTTATTTACTTTGGCTTTACATATATTATTTTAAATTAATTGAATCAGTTGTACGATGTTTCTCAAAATTTTATGAAATAGGCTACTTTTGAAAGATAATAGTAATTCATCTGATACACTGATAACTCTTTTTCCTTTGCAATTCATCTTTTTAAATTTATATAATATTGAAACTACACGTGGACACTTTAAACAAACTATACTTTGACATTTGACTGACACACTTTTCACGTCAAATGTCAGTTCACTCAGAATTGATTGGTTAAAATTGAACTTCAAGTGCAGCCAAAGCAAATTGTTCAGCACAAAGCTACGGTTGGCCAACGGTGGAGTTTCGACGGGCGTTTGAATAACGTCCAGTCGAACAAAACTTTTATAATACCTACCCTAAGAAGAACAACTCGGTTCAACGAAAACAATAGAAGCGTGTGTTGTTGATTTTTGCATTATGTATTAAATGTTAACGAATAGACTCTTTCAATTGAGTGTTTTTTTAATTTGCGTTTTTAATTTTTCATTCTTTGGTAGAAATTTTATAGTAAGCTATTTCAATTTTTAAATATGAGTGATTTGGGCAAGAAGGATATACTTTGTTCAATATTTTTTTAGACATTTAATCAAGTCAATTAGAATATAGGTATAGTAGTGAGGAATTGATGTCATTATTAATTAGCATTAAATTAAATACAATATGATTTGTTTTTTTACGGTGTTTAAATACAAATGCAAAAGTGGTCGAGGAGTTTGGTCAGAAGAATCACTTAAAAAAGCAATAAAAGCTATTAAAGAAGAAAGTCTATTAAATCTACCGCTACTGAATTTGAAATTCCATTTACACCTTTGCATCGACGTATAAAGTCAAAAAAACTCGGTAGATTTACAACAGAGCAAGAAAAAGAGCGGTGTGTACACTTGAAATAATTAATACAGTCAGTTTTTTGGTCCAACTCATTTAGAGTGTATCAATATACAACAAAAGAAATATCGCGCACCAAGTTTCAAAAAAGTCACATAGGAAGAATTGTGAATCAGCAAAACTATTTGGCTTCAGCTTATATCAAAAGTGCTTCGGTCCAGAACGCAACAAATGGATTTATTGAACCAGGAATTAGACCTTATAATCTAAATGTATTTGGAGATTTTGTTCCTTCAATCATGACTGACCAACCTATAAATAATGCCTCATTTAATATAACTGGTACTCTGTCGACGGATAATAGGCATTTTTTATTTGTAATAAAAAATTTATGTGGACGTTGTCCAAGTTTAGTTTTTTTAATCCTTTCCCTTAACATATTCGTCTTGCCCGGGCTTCCCCTATATTTGTGAAATACATTATTTATTATGACGTGTTCATTGCTACTATCTGCCTAACTTTATTAGATCAAGTATATAGTTAGTTTACTTTAAAAGATAGTGCGTTTAGTATTTAGTCCGCTCAATTTATACATAAAGATAGCGGACAAATATCAAAAATACCCGGAAAGTGAAATATTGGTGAAGGGATTCACCATTACAAATAAAGTTTTAAAAATCCCCATCGATCCTATGTGTGCTACAAAAGTTATTCGGGGTCAAAGGTCAAAATTTGAGGTTAGGTTATGGATTTTTCTCGAAAACGTTAAGTTTTATCAAAAAAAATCTCAAACCAAAGTTATAGACCTTGAAATTCTCTAAAAAAATGACTTATGATTTTTTTTCCTAAGTTACCATTCCTTACATAACGTGATTTTAAGAGTCACATTATACATGATATGCATATTTAATCTACGTATATACATATCTCACATAAGACAAGTATAAATACCTATTTATAAATTATACTATTCTGAAAACATTTATTTAAAAGATAGTCAGTCTTTAACTGAATCCCTTCCCACTCACATGGCCTTGAAAAACATCTGACCATTCTATTATCGTAGGTCTCGTTCTTATAACTGTTTTTCAGTGCTAAAGGTTCAGTTCAAGTGGATATACGTACTTATTACAAGCGCCTACCATTTAGGTTAATCGAGCTGTTTTTTTTTAGGTACAAAAATGTCTCAGGTCGTCAGTAATGTACAGAAGGGGCAAAACGTCAGTTATTTAAATTATTCGTAAAAAAAAATTGAATGACTGCGCTAAAGCAGGACCGGATTATGATTTATAAGGTCCGGGGCTAAAATAATGACGGGGCCCCCTTAAGGAATTCAGAAACCCGGAAAAATTGAAAAAATAATCACTACGTTAGATTTGAGTATCTACACATAAAAAAATTGAGAATGTTTTCAAATGATGGAGCCCGGTGCTGCTAAATCCGGCCCTGCGCTGAAGTATGTACAGAAATTGATTCCACACCTTAAACAATAAATACGGAAGAAAATTACTTGCATTGATTGAATAACGATATTCAACAAATGTAAAAAACAACTGTCATGTCTTCCTCCAACATCGGCATCTGCTATTCAACACTTGTATCGAGTATACTATCAAGTTCAAACATGGCTAGGCAGTGGACTGAGTTTGGAAATTGATAGATAATACTCTGGAACCGATCAAAAAAGCTTCAAAAAAACTCCTCAACACTATTTTCTACAATTATATAAAAGTTTGTAGTGCCCAAATGTGGCTGTAAAAAAGTCGAGTTGCTGTGTTCTCAAGAGTGTATCGACTGCAAAGTTCAGTCTTGGTCAAATGTCCAGTTGAGTAGAATAGAGGAAGATTCCTGTGATTTTAATGAAGAGACCAATGATACAGCCACATTTGAACAATTTATGAACATCTAGCAAGAGGAACAAGAAGAAGTCGAAGAAGACATGACTGTTGAAGTAGACTTTCAAGAGTATGGATCTGATTAAATTATATAATGAAAACAAAACGATAGTTAACTCAATAATCAATAGCAATATAAATAATAAAGTAATATCTAGAACATTACGGGTATTGTTCTCTTAAAATTGTCATAACAGTTGGTGGAGTATGCCTACAGGGGAAACCACGGTGTGCATATAATATATAATGTGACTCTTAGAATCGCGATATCTCAGGAAAGGTAACTTTAAGAAAAAAAGAATGATGACCAGTTTTGTATAGAATTTTTAGATGTAACCAAGAAACCTCAAATTTTGACATTGACCCCGAATAACTTTTGTAGCAGAAAAAGAATCGATGGGAATTTTTAAAACTTTATTTGTGATGGTAAATCCCAGTTCTCTACTAATATTTGGCTTTCCGGGAATTTTTGTTATTTTAAATATCTATATTGACCGAAACTAAAACTTAACATGATTGTATACCCTTAATTACTCCTAATTTTTTAATTTACAATGAATGTCGAAAGATTGTTTCGTGCATTTAAAAATATATTCTGGTTTAGTTTTTCTAAATTTCTTTTGTATTTTTTTAACGATTAGTTCATAATACTACCGCTGAAATATAGTCATCGATTTATATAATACGTCACCAGGACACAAACAAAATTTGTTCAGAGTCTATTTCTCATTATGAGGAATCCTGTTGCTCATTTTTACTTAATAAACTATTGGAAATTTCTGGAAAGTTGATGATATTAGTATTAAACACACGGTTTACTACTACCAGTACACCAACACTGAGGTTATCTTTGGTCTTTGAAGACGATAACTTGGTTATCGAAACACAGTTCAATTGTGAATATTAGTATGGTGGTAGCACTAAATAAGATAATAATTTTCTATAAATGGAAATCATTAGAAAAATTATCAGTAAGATAAATGGAAATTTTTTGGTTATCGACATAAAGTGCTAAAGTTTTTTTTGTGTTCTGCTTAAGCTTTATTGCAATTTCCTCAGCGCCACTAAAGAATAGTAAATTAATACTTTTTTTTTGTTCTTATTAAGAAGAAGTTTCTTCGAAATACAACACTCATCACGTAATAAAATATATCAAGACTTTTTTCGAATATCCTTTCCCCGTTTTATTCATTATATAAATCTCTACTTTTTTTGAAAAATATCAATTTCCTTCTCATTGTATAAGACAAAATCCACTTCGAATCTGATATACAATAAAAATGTTACAATCTTCTTAAAACACAAAATTTTTGGTTTGGAGATTATTTTGTTTGTCAATTGCTCTATTTCATACAAAAAAAATTATTTTTCTACCCATTTCGACAAATATTCATTAAAAGATCTGTAATAATAGACTGGTAAAGTGTGACATGATAATACAAGTTGATAAAAGGTTTGTTCCAACTTTCTAATCTATCAACCAATTATGGAAAAAACCGTCCCGGAAACGGTTCACAAACGATACCCAAGTCGGTTGGACCACAAAACAGAATCGTTCGTTTAACGTTGGAACGAACCTATAGATGACTGTGTTTCACCTTTTATTTGTAAAATATGATTTGAGATCTGACGTAAACGTGGTACTATCAATACAATGTATATTGTACTTTAAATGGTTGAAAAAATAAGTAAAATGAGGTAAGGGAGTCAGAAGATATCTGCACAAATAGTGTTATAAGTCAAAAAATTGAAAAATCTCTTTTATTGTACTATTGGTGCTAAAATCTTGACATTCTAATCTCAAATAATGTCGTGTAAATAGTTACCATAGCGGTTACTTTATCAGTTTTGGAGTTATTATGTGAAACATTAATTAAATTTGTTTTTTCTGACTTATGGCATTTTTTGAACCGAGGTACGATGTATTTTTGTTATCACTTGTTACAATAATAAATAATAAAAGCAGAACAATCAAAATCACCCAAAAATTATGTAAGACTTAATGAGAATCAACTAACCCAAGTGTCCCCTTCTTCTTTTTCTGCATTTATTTTGAATTTTTGAAATCTATTTATGACGTTAATGCATTATATGCTGATATGTTGTTTTTTAATATTTATGTCTCATATTCATCTTGAATGTTATTTTTTAAACGTAAAATTTTATGAAAAATATATTCTACCGAAATTCTCGTTTAATTAATTCCCTGAAATTATTCGAAAGTTCGGAATATATTAGGGTTAGTACAGTGTTTGATTGCCACACTCCCACAAGACTAACGTTTATCAATATATTTATACATGTTTATAAGTTTAGATTGTAAAATATGATGATAAGATTCAATTTTAACAACTACAAATTGTTTTTTTTCTTCTACTTAATTTAAATAAACTGTTGCTTAAGCTTGGCATTTCATTTGTTAACTATCGAAAAGATATGGTACGATACTAAAATGCAGAAAAATAAGGAAAGTATTCAACTAATCATTATGATTTTGGTTATTTTTCTTTATTAATTTCTGGAATTTGTCTTCAAAATGACCAAGAGCAAAGTGAAGATAGCGAGAAAGACCTCAAGAGAATTCCAAACAGGTTTCAGGAAAGGAGACGCCCTCTCGTGTACTTCACTACTGTTCAACCTAAATCTAGAACGAGTCATCAGAAGTTACTAGAGGAGGAAGTCTGCTCAACAGAATAGTGCAGTTCTTGACATTGATGTACTCAGTCGAAGGGAGCGTGAACTGAAGGAAAGATTTGAGCAGCTAGTGGAGGAATCTTGTAAAGCGGAGATCACCTTTAACAAGTACAAAACGAAATACATGGTTAGGAACAGAAGAACTTCTGCTGTTAAAGTATAAGTTTGAAAATTTACCATCGTTTAAATAACTGGGATCACTAGTGACCGAAAATAATGACAATTAGTTGTAAATAAGAGAACGTGTGAAAACGGGGAGCATATTCCAGTCTCCAACGACTGCTAAAGTTACGTTTACTGAATTGGAGAAAGAAAAAGCGGTTCTACGCCCGGTTGTTAAGTACGCTAGCGAGACCCGGGTATTGAACAGCTACGAGCAGAGCCTGGTGACAGAAGTCAAGAGGGCCAGACTCAGATGACTAGGCCATTTGGAGCATATGCCTGAGAAGCGCGGAGTGCACAAAGCGTACCGACACAAGCCCGAGGGCCGGCGACTGCGTGGGCGACCGCGCAAACCATGGCTGGATGATGTAGTATTAAAATAACGAGGAACTCCACCAAAATAAAAGAACGAAATGATACTATGAGAAAAACAGAATAAGTAGTACAAAGTTTTATTCCCAATAGATAACCTCGAAATGCGAAGCCTTTCCATACGTATAATATAATACTATAGATAAGCACTCTTAGGTAAGTTAATCCTCATCGGTAAGTTATATGAAATATAAAACATTTAAATAAATTAAAAATGTCAGTAATCCAGTCATAGAGTGAAAAAAGTTGAAAATGTCGACACTTTTCCAGTCCTATTAAGAGATGGCTTCAGGAAAAATTTACAAATGTTGCAAAAAATATTCGAAGGACCACTTTAAGTGATCGATGTAATTACCTCCTATTTTTACAAAACAATATATAACGGAACTGATCACAGCTTTGTGTGATCAATTTAGATGAGTAAACAGGTAACGTTTTCGGAACACTGTCAACACAATCTGTTCTTTTCTAAGACACACGACAAAAATCTGCATAGGAAGCAAAATATCAATCGATTTATCAGAGATGGAAGTAATAGGAACAATCGTTTATTGCCAAATGGAAAATAGCAGTGCCACTGTGTCAACATTATTAGAATTTCCCCAATTACTAGGAATTTCTTAAAATTTTTGATGGCCTATTATTTTTTCACTTAAAAAAATTTGTAACATTTAGAAGAGGAGTAAATGTTAAAAACACTAAACAATGAATTGAATTGAGGCTGTAATAAATGCATAGAGGAGAAATAATATGGAGCTCATAGCTCTAAAAAAATGATATTTGATAATTTCACATATTTTGAGTGATGGAAAAGTCGATGGATATAGGGGTATACTTTCCATTCTACGACTGAGATGACAATTTTATTGTGTAAGTTAACAAACGTTCAAAAATATTCGAAATAAATTATTTTTTTGTGTGTGTTTAAGAATTCATACTGAAATTACTCAAAGTATCGCTATTTCTTCTACTAGGCAAGGGTTTGGAAATTCCTAAAGTAACAACACCTTGCGGTACGGCTTTCAATACTTGTACCGCTTGATCTAACGTAGCAGTTGCTATTGATACTCCATTAACACTTATAAGTTTATCTCCTGGTTTTAATTTTCCATTTTGTTCGGCAGCTCCGTGAGGAACTAGACTTCGGACTAAAATAACTGTACGTTTAGGATCTAGTGGATCTTGGTAATCCAATATAGAAAAACCTAAGCCTCTTTCAGTCTTATTCAATTGTAGATATTCTATTTCTTCTGACCACAGCACTAAGTTGATTACTTCTAATGATCGCGATTTAATTTTTTGTTGGCCATCGATGTCTGTAACTTAAAAATATAAATATATTGTAAAAAATACTGAAACTTTGAAAAAAATCATTCAATATGTGATAGTTAGTACACCATTGATTTACAAAGAAAAATTGAAAACGAATCTTGTTTTAATTTATCACAAAATATTGCATTGTAGGTTGTATTGCATCATGTCAAATTAATAAACATCATATAAAAAAATTTATAGTGAAATTGTTATTAATTTTTTTATGTTAGTTTCAAAAATCCCTAAGATTTAGGCTTTTAGACAAGAATACCCCCTTAAAAGATTTATGAATTAGCCTCAATTTTTTTAAAATGAATAAGAGTATTGCATGAATTTAAAAAAATGATTATAAAATAAAAAAAATCATTTTGGTAATTAAATAGCAGCATAATGTTATATTACATCAACAATAATAAAGAGGATTTGATTTTTATACACATATCTTTGGTCACTAAACACAGTGGCTTAACTATTCTCTAACTTTCGGAAGAAAAGTGATTAAAAATGTACCTACAAATCATTGCAGTCAATTTTTAATGTTCCGAAAACTATAACTGTTATTTTTTCGCATCGAACATATAAATTAATTTAAAAAATATGGTAGGTAACGGTTTGGAAATTCCTATAGTCACTACCCCGAGCGGTGCGCCTCTAAGAACCCTCACCGCTTGATCAAGTGAAGCATTTTTGATATTTGAGCCGTTTACGCTGATCAGCCTATCGCCTGGAATGATCCTTCCACTATGCTCAGCAGCTCCGTTCGGAATCAAACTTCTCACCACTATAATTGTATTATTCGAATCCAGTGGATCTTGGTAATCTAAAATAGAGAAACCTAGACCCCTTTCAGTTTTATTAAGCTCTACATATTCTATTTCTTCTGACCACATCGCCACATTCGTTGCTTCTAGAGATCGAGATTTTGCTTTGTGTAGATTGGTGTCTTCTGTAACTTAAAATAAATATGTTGCAGCTTAAACTGATTTGGAGATAAGTAGAAGTAGCCTATTCTACAAAATGACTTTAACAAGCTCTATGACTAACTAGTCTTCTTAAAGTGGTACATTTTCATAATCATTTCATGCAGTGTCTAAGTGATTCAAGCACTTTTTATACACGAAAATAATAACAAGCTTTTAAATAAATATTCAAACAATAAAAATATAATATATTATTTTTAGAATAAGTAGTAAAATGTTTAATATATCATGTGACGAGATAATTACTCATTTAAATTGTCAGTAGAAAAATATTTCAAATATTTAAAGTACTTTTACGTTGGTAGGACTATTAAACATTGTTTGCATCATTTCAGTAGTGATCTACATACAATTTGTCCTCAATTTTATGTTTCAAAAGGCTCTAAATCGTTGAGAATACTTGAAAAAGCTTTTATTTTATTTAAAACCCAGGTTCAAGAATTATGAAAAGCTTTTAAAGGCTCTCGGAACGTCGTCAAAAATATATCTCCTTCTGGACCACCTTCGATGTCTTGACTTGACAACTAAGTTGGAATTTTTGAAACCGTTGGTGATATTCATACTTAACACACTGTTTGCACCAACATTCAAATTATACTGTCTTAAAGTTACTGGCTTATTGTTTACTTTCAGTCTCTGAAGACGATAACTTGGTTATCGAAACGCGCGTCAGACAGTGTAACTGTGAGTGTTGGTGTAAACAGTGTATTCAGTATGTCGTCGATAAAATTAAGAAAATTGTGTCGGAAATCTTCGTACAAGTGATAGAGAGATAACACATGCACTTTCAATATATTTAGTGAAATTGCACTGCATCTGAAGATAATTATCTTGGAAAATGGCAATGACGGTAGCTAAAATGCTTCACTTTTAATAGATTCCATTCAATATATGATAGATGAGAAATTTTGGGTTTTATTTCAAAATTTCTAGAAATTATTTTGCCATTCTTCTTACTTAAACTATCTATAATTATAATTTTTCTTAATACAGTTTCCACAAAACTATTTTTTTTCTAAAAATAATTTTTCAAAGCATAAGCAAAAATTTTTCTACTGGAAATGAAATAAAGTTTTGAAATTTTTTATGATTACGAAAGCATTTTTTTATTAGTATATCTCAGGATAAAATTAATTTGACCAGCACATTCAAAATGGAGTTGATTTGTTCATATTTTTTTATTAATTTTACTACCTCAATTAGGAAAATAACTCTAGTTGGTTAGTTTTTGTAGTTATACCAATATGTGACTATGACTAAAGATATGTACATTAACCCCAATAAATCCATGCACTATAAAAAACAAACCCAAATTTATTTCTTTATACCTTTTTAAACCAAATGACATAAAATATCAACAGAATATAATTTATCCAACAAAAATTAAAATGGATTGGGCCTATATCATTTTTATTTTTCTAGATGGTGACTGGTTGAAAACAATGATGGAAACAAGCACTCAGTGCATATCATTTTAATAAATTGATTGATTTTAATAAAATGATCTACTAATTTAAGTAAATGGGTCTTAAAACGATGTCAAGTTTATATTTTTCGTTTATGTTACATAAATTTTGCAATTTACTGCACGTTTCTAACAATCATAATAGAGATGATATAAATTGTTTTCTTCTTGCAAAGCGTTAATCGCTTGCTTACGTCACCAGAGCCGATTGAGTTTAGCTCGTCAAGCTACAGAAGCATCCACATCACGTGGTTTTGTTTTACCATTCTATCGTGTCGTGTCGTATTTTTGTTGAAGCCTGGATTGACAAAGGTTCCTTATAAATATTGTATTGTACCAAAGTGTACCGACACCACTATTACTGCACGAAATAAATTATTTTTTAAAAAGTATATCAAAATTTATTGTGACAATAATATTGTAGTTTTAAGGTGTTGTTTTTTGCATTGGTGTGGCGTCCATACGGGATCTAACCTAAAGTTAGATATTGTTAAAGAACAAAAGAGGCACCACCAGTTTTTTAGAACTACTGATTTTTAAAATTCACGTTTAGCATAGTGCAAATTTGACCACTAAAGTATTTTTTATCTAAAAATGGAATCGGTTTGATTTTCAATACTAAATTGTAAAATATAGTATCAAATATACTTTTTATTTATAAAACTTTCATTATTTTACCTTTTGCTAGTTATCAGGCATTAGCTAAATTAAATTAATAAAAGCTAGAGAGAAAATAGTATTTCCTCTCTCATTTTAACTATTATATGTTGAAAATAAATCTGACACTTTTTTATTCAAAGTCCAACAAAATCTAAATCGAATTTACTCCAAATTAAATGTAACATATTTGTTTAAACGTTAACACTTCATAGTTCCTAATGAATTGTAGGTGGTCATTGTATGAAACTGTATATTTTTTCATTACATTCTCATCTTTCAAGTTCCAACAGATATATCATATTCATGATCTTAGTAAAGTATTAAATTCTAATAATAAACATTTATTTTAACAAAATTTATCAATATAAAGGATATTACAACCAAAAATATAACATGATGCGTGCTCTTTGTGCTAAGAGATAATTGACATGGTGATTCGTTGTCTACTCTTCTTCTTCATTGCCATACTCAGTCTCAAGCATACATCTCACTTTTATATTTTACACAGTAGTAAATTATTATATAATTAAAATACTAACACATCAATAGAATTTATGTTAGTACAAGTAAAGAAAACTATATTTTGCAATATGATCTGTGTATAAATTAATCATAGATAATGCAGTGTGTGGGTGTGTGTGCACTTGGTGTATGTGTTAAAAAAAAGTTCTAAGACACTACTTACGAAAAAAACTACCCAATAGAATTGCGACAATCATAAAACCTGAAAATTACCTGTTGTAGTTGTACTGGAGGTATTAAGGCTAGTATCACTTAACGCTTTTAATAATTTTTGTTCAGGTTGCGGCAGAAGATTTTTTAAACTGCCTCCTAAAATATTTCTAGCTTCGAAGGCCTCCCTATCTTGTGAGGTATTTATAACCCTGTTATTTTTATGTTCCCTGGAGCATACAAGTCTAACAGTATTTGGAAGATCCCTCAATATCCTTACTACTTCTACGTGTCGTATGCCAAGCAATTTTTGACCATTTACCTAGAAAATAATAAGCTAATATTCTATTGGGTTCATTTAAATCGCCACATGAAGTGATTTTTTTGGTATCAACCAAGAACCAACATAAGTATGTTTATGAATCTGAATCTCACTTTAAAAAGTATAACTACCGAAGGTGCTAGGGGTAGAGCGTTTTAACACTGACGATCAGAGTAAAAAATGCAATTTTTGACTTGATCACTAGGTAAGAAAATGTTAAAAGAGTTCAATAAGTAGCTTTTCAATTAAGCCTACATGAGTTTACAATAATAGAAATGAATTGATTTTATGTGCTTGCCAAGTAATAAAAACAAAATAAACAATTCATGAAATTTACTATCAACAAAAAAATTCCAATGAAGAAAATCCCTAACTCAAAAAATTTCTGTCAATACCAAAAAGTATGTTCATTTTCTGTTGCATCAGTTACATTTTGGCAATATATCAAGTTAGTTTACTGAATTATAATTTATTCAAAGGAGATATTTATGATGAAAACGTTGAATCAGTTACCATGGAATTTACCATTAAGGTCGCTTAACATGATGCAATACAACGTGCAATGCAATGCAATTATCAGTTTTGTGCCATTTTTATTGCGTGCAAGTTGCAATCTAGCTACTAACAGATCAGCTGACTTTTGTAAAACTTAGCTTTGTAATTTTTATTGTTAAACTAGGTACAAAATATTAGATAAAATTTGAGGTTAGGAATTAGTTTACTTTTACTGTTTACAGAGACTTGCATGCAATTTCTTGCACATTGTATTGCATTATGTCAAGCGGCCTTAAGCAAAAATACAACGGAGATCAAGGCGAGAGTTGCTCGCAGGAAACAGATGTTTCTGAGCAGTCCAAAGACCGCTCAAGTTTAAAGGGCACTTTGAACTGCTGGAAATGTAAGATCCTGCGAAAGATTTTTGGCCCTGTTTGCAAAAATGCTGGGTGGAGGATCAGGAGGAGGATGTATGTCAAGCCAGATTTGGTGGCTTTCATCTGGGAGGAAGAGGGCGTCTGGGGGTGGATGACACACATGGAGAAGATCTAATCGATACCCGCGCAGAGCCATGTATGGAGTTCCACCACAGTGGTGACTAAGAGAAAAACGCTCCTTTGCTGGTTGGAGGACATTGAGGCGGACCTGATCCCGCTAGGGGTTCGGCGTTAAAGAGACAAGGCTCAAGACAGAAAGGATTGGCAGTCGTTTGTTGAGAAAGCCGTGGTTTTCAAAGGACCATCGCGCCGGTTAAAGAAGAAAAAAAATACATTCAACTTACTTCTAAAAGTTCATCTCCCGGACTCAATTTACCGTTTTGTCCTACAGGTCCTTCAGGTAAAATTGACCTAATATAATGATGTGGTCTCAACTCTATTCCGCCTTCAACATCAACTGTTCCTTCCAAACTTATGCCCAATCCTAAAGGGGTCGTAGAAAATAATAATAAAAAATACTTGAAAATTTTATAATTAATGAATATGAAAGTGTTATATAAAAACTGGACGAGGATTATGAGTCTGAACAACCCATTTATTATATATCCTATAGTCAAGTCCATATATAGTGGATTATAAATGATCTAAAATATGTAATAAAAAGTTATGAAACCAAACTTATTATCTATTAGTACAGTGATTCTTTTTTGGCAAATAATGATCTCATCAACTTGCAATAAATATCAATTGTAGATAAAGATAAAGTCATAAATGATTTCAGATCATAAAGAAATATGTATATAAACGTTTTGTTTTATATCAAGTAAATAGTAAATGTTTTGGTATTCTCAATTATTTGTTAACTTGTTATGCATTTAAAAATAAATATAAACGACTGCTTTTTTAACAATGGTGAAGGGAAAGAAATATAGTGCTTCATGTTAGAGGTTAATTTAAAATAATAATAAAGCAATTAATAGCAGTACATCATGTAAATCTAATACAAGTGTAATATAAAATCTTTACATTTATTATTGTATTTTTTTCAAAGAAGAATAGAAGTAGAGGTAAAACTGCGAAACGAAGTTGTATATATTTTACATTAAAATGGACAAAGTTTCAATAACTATCTACTTTAAGTGCTATTATAGTGAAAATCACACTAGTAAATGTTAGCATTCACATTTCAATAATACCTCTTCTGATTCAAATGAAAATTGTACTCTCACCTTTTAGTTTGGTTAAGTTTGCAACTACTATATCTGCATCATCTCCGATTATATCTTGCCACTTCTGCCTTATAACTGATTCAAGATCGTCTTCCAAATTTACTTGGAAATTTTCATCGACAAATATTTCTTTGGATTCTGGATTTTGATCTGATGTTACACTGTTTGCACTATCAAGTGATGAAATGTCAGGATCGTTCTTCACCTAAAATGTAGCATTTAGGTTCTAACAAAGACACTGTATAATGTTAAACAGGCACCTTTCCATTACATTTCTGTAAGTTTTAACAGTTAACACAAATTCAAACATGTATTGTTTGTACATATTATCAATAAGTAATTGATTTTGTACACTTTTTTTAATATTCCAATATCTATTTCAACTGATTATAAATTAGCAAATTATTTTAAACACTCATAGCTTTTATTCTATCATAAATAGGCATTTTCAGGGGTAATAAAAATAAAAAATTAACACTATCAATGATAATCAATTCACATCTATGAACTACTTGAAACAGATTCACTAATAATTGATAACTAAAATTTTTCAGACAAGAACTGATATTCTGTTAGACAGATCCTAATATAATATGTTACCTCTGTAGTATCAATAGGAATCCAACTTAAAGTCGTCGCAGATGGTGATGCTGGACTGACATCTTTATTATTTCTTTCGGTACCTGCTATCACTTCTTGTAATTGTTCATATTTCGGGCCACTCAGATACCTTTCGAAAGTGATTGTAACCTCATTACCAGTTTCCTTAAGTTTCTTAACTGCTTCGTAATTTGAATAATTTTCTAGAGAAACACCATCAACTTCAATTATTCGATCGTTAATTTGAATTTTACCGCATTTGAAGGCTTCCGATTGTTCATTAAGGCTTTTTATGAAGATTCCACAAAGTGCTTCCTTTTCACACACGTAACCGGCTACCGTGATACCTGCAAATATAAAATAGACAATTTATTAATAAAGTAATTTAGAGAAGCCTTAACAATTTTTACCATCTTACCTAATCCAAACTCATCTTTCACTAAGTGTACTGTTATCTTTTCCGTTTCTGGTTCTGAATTGATACTGTTATGTTCAATTGGTGTTACTGGTGTAAGAGGACGTTGTTTTGGGAGATAATCAACCACTGAAGCTAAACCATTAGGGGTAGACTTAACACTTAGACTTTTTTCATTAAAGTTATTTGGACTCAAGGGGATTGTATCGTTTTCTAATTGACCCTGAGCATTATCACTTTTTACAACCTATAATTACATATTTAAATTGAAAACAGTATTATGTAAATAAAATGACTACTATAGCATCCCTCTTATAAAAAATTTTAATGGTCAGAAAATTGTAAAGGAACAACACAAGTTCATGAAAGGATTCATAAAATATACCAGAATATACTCTTATACAATGGATTCCAATGAGATGAGAAAGGATCTTTAATCTTTATGTGCAAAGACAATACAGAACTTTTTGGGAAGCCATAAAGATGGCTGTTGATTTAGAAACATAATCAAAACTATATGTTTAATGTTTACATACCTGTAAACCTTCTATATACTGTATATACGAATTGGTGAAGCCATTTTGAACAAGTTGTCTATCTAATTCTTCTGGATCATTTAATACCCTTGTAGGAACAATTGGTGCTGAATAGTTGAATAATAAAAAATCAGATGAACTCGGTTCCACCGGACGGGCTACAACCATCCTTACCTGAAATGCAGTTAGATAATAATTTAGCATGGATGGTTTATAATTAATAAACAAGATAATAGAATATAAATATGTTCTAAATACCTACATGTAGTAAAATTATAAAGTGAATATAAAACATACCAAAATAAAATCTAGAACATAACATAGAATAACACAAACAGAGAAAATTAGATTTTGAAGGCCTGAAATCCACAAATATTGTAAAATATTCAAGAATTTAAGCAAAAATTGTTCAGGATTCTGAAAATACTGTTTGAAAAATACATTGCTAATAATATTGTATATTTACATATTTTATAAGAATGAAACAAACAAAACAATTGATAGGAGATACTAAAACTGACCTCATAATTTAATTTTTAATTGATCAGTACTTCAGTTAAGATCCTATAAGAATGCTCCTAGTAACATAGCACATTTAAATAAAATGACTTTATAATTATTCACTTTTTTATCAATAATAGCTTAGACATTATTTTTTCCAATTTTATGTTGATTGTTTTCCACCATTTGTCTTTCAGTTTTCTTAATAAGTGATGTAGGACAACATTCTCCTATCTACTTATAAAACTGATAGTTCAATCATGATTTTGAACAATTGTTGCAATTCCTTCTAAGCGAGTGGAAAAAGGTGTCAACTAACAAATTCTTGATAATTCTAGGTGTCTTTGGCAGTCTTAATATCCAATCTTTGCATTCATCATGCAACAAACATTGGAGAACTGAAGATTTTAGAGAATGTCCTAGAGATGAATTTTATGTTGCAAAATAAACTAATTTTCCGAAAAATTATAGATATCTTAGAATTGTTGTATTCCTAAGATGTTAAGATAATTTTATTATGAATATCTCCAAAAATACAAAAATTTAAAGAAATTGAACTAGATAAATATTTAGTCTATTCTCCGACTCTCTGACTTTTTCAACACAATTTTAGTATGAAGAATAAAAAATATTGATTTAATGTAATTTTAGAATAAACTGTGTTCAACTATTATTTGAATAATTAGCATGTTTTTTCAATGTTTCAAACATAAATGTCTTCCTTTAAATAATTTCATAGTACTAAATCAAAACATGAAACAACATAAAAAAAATACTAACTACTTTAATAAAACACATACTAACACACAAGTGCAATGTACTATGAAATCTTACATAAGAACATTTTGGTGTAGTTTAAAAAATGGTAAGCACCTGCTGTCCAGCTTGCCTTAATACAGTAGCCACCTGTTCTGCTGTAAGTCCTCTTAGATTAATATCACCTATCTGAAGTATGTGGTCCCCACTTTGTAAACGACTATCTTTATCAGCTAAACCGCCAGGTAAGATGGACTTAATAACTACTCCGGTACTTCTTCCTCCGACGATTCCAAATCCAAGACCAGAGCCATCGTTAATTAAATCAATTATCTCTACTTGAGACCACTCTGTGCTTAGTACCATGATTTTTCGTTTTATTCATTTCTTTTACTGTACAGGTTAAAAAGTAATTTGGTCGTAAATTTTCCTGTTGAATCAATAAACTGAACTGTTCCCCATTATTTTAAGTTATATTTAATCACTGACTCATGTTATTTAGTGCTAATATAAACAAATCTATTCGTGTGGTAACTTTCAACATTTTTGAATAAATATTTATTGTATTCTTACAACAAACTAAATTTTAAATTAATATAACATTTATCAAAGTTGACATTGACAGCATAATGACGTATACATTTTTTTGAAGAGCATCACCGTCTTCTTTATTTTAATCTTTCATAACATTGGTTATTATGGTACATAATTTTTAAGCTAGATGCCCCGAAAGACGAGACTAATAAGACACAAAAAAGTAGAAACTCCGTACCCTAATGACTTGGTTATAATTATGGAATTTACAAATGGTAAAGTAAACTTTAGTTGTAAATTAGGTCTTCTTACTAGACCTGATGGATCGGCAGTACTCAATGAAGGTATAAGAAATATCACTCTTCAATTATTAGAGTAATGAAAAACATTTCTAGGCAACACAAGTGTATTAGCAGGTGTCTATGGCCCTGTAGAAGTAAAATTACAAAGACTATTAATGGATAAGGCTTCGGTAGAATGTCATTATAGACCAAAAAGTGGATTGCCAGGTATAATTTCTATTTGTGTCTAATGTCAGTAATCATGTAGATTAAATAGATCAGATTAATTTCCACAAAAGGTTTATGTAGTGATTTATACTAGGAATTAATTATAGAAATATTTTAAAGGTGTTCGAGATCGTTTGTATGAATCAGTTATAAGAAATATATGTGAAACATCTTTGTTAGCATCATTGTATCCCCGCACAGCTATTTTGGTAACATTACAAGAAATACAAGATAGCGGTCAAGTAAGTTATTATGTCTTCTTACTAAGTGCAGATAAAAAATATTTTTTTTAGTTGATATCATGTGCAGTAAATGCAGTCTGTTTAGCATGTCTTAATGCAGGTATTGATATGAAATTTATGTTTGCCTCAGTAACTTGTTACTTAACTGTAGACGAAGAAATTACATTAACACCACCAATAATGGAAAAAAACAATAAAGCTACATTTGTTTTTGTATTTGATTCTTCATATGGCAAAATAATAGCTTCACATACTAAAGGAACATTTTCAGAAGAGCAGTTTAATGAAGCTGTGAAATTGAGCAAAGAAGGGACTGAAGATATTTTTAATTTTTTTAAAAAAGCTGTACAAAACAGTGTAAAATTTTTTACAAAATAAATTGTTTTTCCTTCTTAATAATTTCTGTGTTCTTCGTTCTACCAGAATTTAACAAATTTTGTTATATATTATTCCCTGGAGCTGAAACCCCACACTACGGCGATGCTTGTCGCAGAATCTCGAGGCAGTCTGGAGAATATTTTCTAAATTGAAAATATGTGTATTAAAAATAATTTAAAAAATCCTAAATTCCTTTATACAAAATTTTGCACTTCCAAGAATAAAAAAATCATTAGTAAAAGTAAATCATAAAGTTTAAATTGGCTACATAATTATTCACAATATCCAAGAACAGATGTTTGTGATTAAATGCGTTATGTATCTATCTAGTGAGTAAGTAGAATTCAAAAATCATATTTCTTTGTGTATGCATTAATTAAAATTATATTTGTGATTTTCTGCATTACTCGCTCTTTAATGTTTACCCTATATTTACGGCCGGTTTCATAATCCCATCCTAAATGGCAAATTAGCACTTTAACTAAAGTGTCCTTCAACTTAGTCTTTAAAATAAAGTGGTCCCATAACCGATTTGTAACGGTCTATTAAGTAAAGGCTCCTTTAAGGCGTTAAAAGAAGGTTGGCAAGTCTGATTGTGGTTTAAAAGTTTTTGATAGGTACTATGGACAATTTTCTCTACTCTTCCAATATATGTCGTTAGAAAAAGAATCAAAGTGAAGCGAAGAAGTGTATGTTAAATAGTGTTTGTTTTGTCAATAACATTTATTTGGCTCGATCTTTGGTGGCGTTCTGTTGTATTTTCTATTTGCCAATTTAATTCAATTTTTCATTTCATTTATTCAATTAAACAATTATTTTTCCGCTGATAGAAGTAAAAAATAAATATGAAAAAAATTATATTATTGAGAAGGAAACTGAAATTGTGGAGAGAAAAGAAGCACGAAAATTACAGGAGCGCAAGAAAAAAGTGATTCTTCTTGATAATCAAATTAAAAAATTTTAAAAATTCAAATTCTTAATTGGTTGTTTTATTTATATTATTTAATATACATTATTATATTATTTACTTCAACTTTTTATATCTTAGACCTTTTTATATGTTTTTCATGATAATTTTTCTTGATTTTGTTATCTATGAGCATCAGTTTATTAAAATAACTTCCATCAATTTGCTTAATTATATTAATCAATAGATTATCTACATTATGAATATAAAAATACAAATCTGTTTTAATAGAAAAAATTAATTTTTACTCATCTGTAAAATTTGTAGCTGCTACTTTGTAAAGCCTTTTTATTTCTAGAACAGGATAAATTCAAACAACCATATAAAAAAATACCATTTTATTAAATATAAAATCAAATGTATGTTATACTTATCATATATAAAGCGTACAGTGTATCTAAATAAGATTAACATATCACTAAATGGTTCATGACAAAACGTCTAATCAGCTTCTCATTGACATCGGCCTTTGGTAACGTCAAGAGGGACACGACGGGCCTATTCCAAGGCCTATGTGCTCAACCACTTACAATGTAACTATGAACTATGTCACTACACATAATAATTATTTGTTAAAAATAATGGAAGCTCATTTTGTAGCTTGAAAAAAATGAATTATAAATAAGTTAATTTGTACCGATAAGAGTGGTTAGTATTTTTATTAGCAATGTTTCAATGAATAGTAATTTTTGCAATAATTCTCAACAGAAAACATCAAACTATTAATGTAGAAATAATTTTTTAGTAAGAGATTCCAGAATGACACTGATAATTTAATATAAACCTGCCAGTAAAATAAATTTCCAAAAAGATACTAATTTAAGATGATTAAACATATTACCAGTTCTTTCAAAATTAAATCCTTTATAAGATTATAATAATTTGTAATAATATCAAGACACACTGTTAAGCAATTAGTTACAAAATATATAAAGTTTAATGGTTATTTATCAATTAATCTAAGCACTTTCCTTAGCTAATAAGTGAAATGACAACCACCAAGATAATACGGGTTGGACAGCGGCCAAAAATAAGAGGAAATATCGACGTCTCTTGTGTCCAGTTGTAGTTGCTCTGGATCCATAATAACTTGTTTCCTGGACACTTTCAGATAACACTTGAACCTAAAATGAAAATTTATTAAATACCAGTACACTATCAGTTTCTTTGAACTTTCCATAGGTCACTAGAGAAGCCCGAAAGTAGTAGTAAACAGTATGACTATTACCAAGGGTGCTATAAATTCCCACATAAATATGAAGTAATAATGGAAACAATGTTTTCTACACACTTCACTCACAATTTCACTGTTCGCTTCTTAGATCTTAGATCTCAGATCTGAAGCAGCAGAATGGAAGTCTCGAAAGACCAAACTGTGCAGTCTTATTTTGGTACTAAATAGTGTATTCAATATGAATGTTACTGAGAGTTCTAGAAATTGCATCGAAAAAGTTTAAATATAAGAAATAACCAGAGTTGGATTTCCCAAAAAATATATATAGAAATAAGAATAGCCATAACTCAACATCAAATACTGTTCAGAGTCATGTTCTTGTGCCTGTACTTGTTTTGTTTCAGTCCCTCGGGCGTGGACACACTATTTAATACAAAAAATTGCTAAAAGTGTTTTAATACAGCATTTTTTAAGACCAGAACCAAGTAAACTTCTCAAAAAACTTGCATTGCTTAGTGGTGTTTAACAAATTTACATAAAAGCCTGATATAATTTTTTAATAAAGGTTTGTAGGAAAATAACTTTAATCAGACAGACAAAATTATTGGTTAGAGGGGCGCCAAAATGATAAATTTCAGGATATAACACACCTACACTCAAGAAGAAAGATGATCCAGTCAAACACATGTTTAAATATAATAAATTTTCACTATAAAAATCAAATTAAAATTGACAAAAATAAAGTTTTCAAATATTGATTCAACATTTGTGATATTATCATTATATTTTGTTAATAAAATTATTGATCTAATTTAATGAACAATAAGTTACCTTGAGACTCCTTACAAGGAAGAATGCCAAAGCGAAACTGGAATAAACTAGACATACATAGTATCCTAATCTTCCTGCTATAAGGCTGACAGCAATACTAAAAATAGTCCCTACAAACTTGTAACCTGAATAAGCCAATAAATCTAAAGTCCTAAGACTGATTTGTACTTGTATAACATACCTGAAAAAAAATGGTATACAAATTATCTCACTTTTACTACAAAAAAATTACAAAAACAAAAGAAATTGTGAAAAAAATTTACTTACAATGTGCCACTGTAAATAGCCAGTTCAACAACCCACCAAGCTAACGCAGATGATGCCAAAATTCCTATTTGCTCTGGGCTAAACCTATTTTGCATCCCTAGTACTAAACCGGCAGTTACTACATAAGTTACATAACCCATTACTGGTATATACAAATCAGGAGCATTGATTTCATAACGGGGTTGTATAGGACTTTCCTGTTCATATTTCACTGACCAATCCTTGAACACAAACCAAATTTCCATTAATACAGTTAAGTTTAAATCTGGTTTTATTTGATTTCAATTTGCCACATTCTGACAATTATATGAAGATCTCATACTATTTGCAGGGACGTAGCTAGGCATAGGGGCCCGCCAAGAGCGCAAAATTGCCTTTGTTCAAAATGCAAGTAAAACACAAAACATTTATGAGTTCATAACAAAAAAATAAGAGTAAAAATAATTGCAACAGACTCTGTTGAACAGAGCTATAATAAAATGCACGCATACAATGTTCTTGCCAGACCCCAGATTACTGTTTCTATTCCAATGTCAATCAAGGTACAAAGAAAGCCTAAATGAGTAGCCATGTCCAGTTATGTAGTAACAAGTCATTTGTTTAATATGTTGATTTTAATTCAATTAATTTCTTACAAAAGCTTTAAATTCAAATTAACAAACTGCTATTGGAATTTAAGGAAAGTAAGTAAGCAAAACAATTTATTATTAAAACAATCTATTATAAACTGTCAAATTTCTTTATCCTAAATTTCATTGCTGGAGATGATGCTGTAAATTGGTTTTTGTTATATCTCTATTTTTTTCAAGTAAATTAACAGTCCTATTTGCCATATACCCTAGTTAAGTCCCTGACTATTTATCAAGTAATAATATTTGTACTTTAGAAGAATAATCCTTACCTTATGAGTAAATGGAAAAAACAGCAATAACATCTTAGAAATAACATATTTGGTATCAACAGCAAAATAATATTTTAATTTTGATATAGGTACAATTTTTTCAACTTCATTTTTTAACATTGTTGTTCCAGCACCTGCTAACTACAATTGTAATATTTTATCAACAAAAATCCAATTCAAATTATATGCGAATAATATTAAGTAAATATCCTGAACACTTTGTTTTATTTTTATTATACCTGTTGCCCATACTGTAGAGCCATATCTTGTACTACTGGTTGTCCCAAAACACTAATGTTTGGGGTTCCACTAGCTAATGGATTTATGTTGAATGGTTGGTTCAAGTTTTGCCTTTGAGATGAAATATTCGGAGTACTTGTAACCTGTGGAGGTGTATCCATTGAAGTATATCCTAAAATTAATACAGATGCACACTTCAACGAATAAAAATACTAATGAAATAAACGTATTTGAGTACAATCGGTAGCTTAACATAAATGTTAATTATAAGAATTTGTACTTACCTTGTTGAAAGTTATTCATTCCGGGATCTAAAGTCGGATACATATTCGGCTGTTGGGGCATGGTAGCCGGCACTCTCTTTAATTTTCTGCCAAGGGCTTAAAATGAAATTTTAAGGTTAGTTTATCCACTGGCCAGGAATTTTTCTAATTATATTTTATACTTACATGGTCTACCACCAGTATTTGCGTTGTAGTTCATTTTAATATATTTTATTCAGATTGAATTTAAATAATAAATAATTAACCATATTTTAGACACTACTACACGTCACAGACGTTTGATTTGACATTGTCATTGTGACGGAATGATGCTGGAAATGGCTGGAAATTTTGGGTTAATATTCTGAGATCCAGGAAATAGAAATTGATCAGGAACTAGAGTTATTGTATTGTTTTAACCCCTGTATTATAATTTTTATTAGTAAATGAAATAAATTTTAGTAGTATTTATTAATATATTTTAATGTAAAGTATAACTAAATAGTAAATATATTTGCTAACAGATGGGTTAATATTAAAATTGTCCTAATAGTGGTAGAATAATGAATTTGTTCATCTTTTTGGTTTTAAATTAACTACTTATATCTATGCTTCAATATATAAATTCTGTGAGCAAATTAATAATTATATCATAATTTCAAGATTCTCAAATATATATTAGAATTATGTGTATTATAATTAGTTCTGATTAATTTTTCATTTAAAAATGATAACAATGATATTATATCTTTATATTATCAATTTATCAGATCATACATCCGAAGGCACCTATATAAAATAGCAATAAAACTCGGCAGCTTCTGTACAGATGGCAGCACTATGTCTGAAAAAGAATTTATCTTGTATAATGTATAATATATGTTCTTTTAAATATATTGTGGATTATTAATTTAACCACACATGTTTGAATATACCACGAAAAATGGTAAGAAGAATTGATAATAAATTTACATAGTTTGAAGTTCCTGATGAAACGAACATCTGGTTTTATTGGTTATCAAACAAAGAATGTTTCTACGATATATCAAAGTAAATGAGTATTTTGCTTATAGAATAGAGCTCGATTTCATTTAAAAATTAAATTACTACAATTTATCATCAAAAGCTGCACTTTCTCACTGATAGTTTAAATTTTCGCGCGTAAACGGATTTAGAACTTCGATTAGAACATGAAGTGGAATACAAGTTTTCACTTTCATTTCGATACTTCACACTATCGGTAGAAGTTTTCAAATTACTTTTAATTATCATTTTTGATCAAAAATTAATTATTATGAATTGAATCCAAAAAAATATTGATAGATATTATATTTGATGTTTCATATAATGAATCACCTATTCTAACCTAACCTCAACAAATTAAAAATAATAGATTGAACCATGTGATTTGATTGAAGTGATTAACAGTTAGTAACCGCCATAGCCTAAACTACCAATTACATTTGAATATTTTTCTCAGCGTAACTAAAATTATAGTTTAAAAAGTCACATCATCATTACACCCTTTTTACTTCCATATCCAAATCGGTTTTAATTATTTCAAATCACGAAAGAAAGCTTTGGGTGTTCAGCATTCGTTCCGTCGTAGACCAATCGCCATTTATGGACACTGACCCATCAAATTTAATCGGTGGGCAGGGTTTCAAACCTCAGAACACGTTACCTTTTATTGCTTTAAGTTTTGTACAAAAGTATACCGTACGATATGAATCGTTTCCATGCAACATTATTTCAAACTACACTGAGAAACAGTGAAACTCAATAAAAATAGAAGAAATTAGTAACAAGATGGTGGGTTTAGAGCAGAGTATAAAGCAATTAACTTTATTTTCCGGAATAAAAGAATGTTTGTATGACGTGAGACGTAATGTATAGTCTCTAATTTGAATATTTGTAATTATTAATGGCAATGACACCGAAATCGTTATGGGAGTTCCTCTTTTAGCAATTTTGATTAACGTTTATTCCGCTAGAGCATACAAATCATGGTAATATTCAAATGATCTATGGGTTACAGCTTACGAACTTCAATTATTTGGGCGTGGAAACAACAAGTAGCACATTGAACGAAATAGACGAGGAAGTTAACGAGATTAGCATATCTGAATGAGACATCATATGGAAAAATGAATATATTAGTAAAAAAGTAACTTCTTCTGATGAAAACCGTTAATTAATGTTTGTCATTATTACTCGATTCCTTGTGGCGTGTATTAACGACTGTATATTGTGTAGATATGTTGATTGACTGATATTTCGAAGTCCAAAATTTTTCCTTCTGGGCGTGCGCCACCAAATCGTGATTTTAATAACCGTGATCGTGGTTGTCATGAAGATTAGACAACTAGCAAGGGGAGATTATGTAGCTCGGGATTTTAACTATGAAATAAAAAATAATAATTGTATTTCAGTAAAAATATTTCTAAACACGTAATAATAACAGACGTGTTTCACAAATTCATATTCTGATTTGACTTATACAACCTAACCTAACCAATTGCAAAAGTGCATTATTATGTTATATGGGATTTTACAAATTACGGCTTCCGCAAATTTTGAAAATTCATTTCTCTATTATATATTGTGTAGTACCTACTTAATGTTAAAATGCAATTTGAAGGATTTAGAAATTCTAGGTTTCAATTTTGGAATTTTCCAACTTCTCAAAGTGGATAAGGTACTAATCCAGGTAGTTGTATCATGTATTCCTACTACCTTTTCGTTTACCTGAAATATCCCCATCCCGAGTTGGCGCATTCTTATCTCAACGGATTAAAAATCTTCACGAGTTGTAGCGCACCTTTCCTTTTTCCGGTTCCTTTCAATCTTGCCCTCAATTAACAATTGCAGGAAATGATATTTCGTCCTTCGAATTAAATGTCATAAGTATGCCATTTTATTATTTTTAATAATTTCAAAAAGTTCTCGTTGTTTGTTAACACGTCCTAGTATCCCTTCATTTGTTAGTCTAGCTGTCCAGGATACCTTAAGGATTCTGCGATATATCTACATTATTCTGAAAGTCTCTAATTCCATCCTTCAATCTGTTAACCTGACAGAGGAGTTGTAGTCCTTAAAAATGTTGATACGGCGGTTGGACAAACATAAAAATATTAAGAACAAGACAGAAAACCACCACCTTCTTTACAGAATTTGAAACCAGGACACTTTACGATAATTATGCTTATCATCAGATCAGTATGGATCATCTGGAATGGACGAAGACCGAATTATTTGATCAACCAAGAATCGAAAAGCTGACAGATGACGTTTAGTTGGTAGTTCTTAAAAACGCTGATGTGACAGTTGAAAATAGAGATGAGAATATTACGAACAAGACAGGAAACCACCATCTCTTTTACAGAATTTGAAACCAGGACACTTTACGATAATTATGCATATCATCAAATCAGTATGGATCATCTGGAATGGATGAAGACCGAATTATATGATCAACCAAGAATCGAAAAGCTGACAGATGACGTTTAGTTGGTAGTTCTTAAAAACGCTGATATGACAGTTGAAAATAGAGATGAAAATATTACGAACAAGACAGGAAACCACCATTCCTTCTACAGAATTTGAAACCAGGACACTTTACGATAATTATGCATATCATCAGATCAGTATGGATCATCTGGAATGGATCAAGACCGAATTATTTGATCAACCAAGAATCGAAAAGCTGACAGATGACGTTTAGTTGGTAGTTCTTAAAAACGCTGATGTGGCAGTTGAAAACAGGAATGAAAATATTACGAGCAAGACAGAAAACCACCATCTCTTTTACAGAATTTGAAACCAGGACACTTTACGATAATTAGGCTTATCATCAGATCAGTATGGATCATCTGGAATGGATGAAGACCGAATTATTTGATCAACCAAGAAACGAAAAACTGACAGATGACGTTTAGTTGGTAGTTCTTAAAAACGCTGATGTGGCAGTTGAAAACAGGAATGAAAATATTACGAGCAAGACAGAAAACCACCATCTCTTTTACAGAATTTGAAACCAGGACACTTTACGATAATTATGCTTATCATCAGATCAGTATGGATCATCTGGAATGGATGAAGACCGAATTATTTGATCAACCAAGAATCGAAAAGCTGACAGATGACGTTTAGTTGGTAGTTCTTAAAAACGCTGATGTCGCAGTTGAAAACAGGGATGAAAATATTACGAACAAGACAGGAAACCACCATCTCTTTTACAGAATTTGAAACCAGGACACTTTACGATAATTATGCATATCATCAAATCAGTATGGATCATCTGGAATGGATGAAGACCGAATTATTTGATCAAGCTGACAGATGACGTTTAGTTGGTAGTTCTTAAAAACGCTGATGTGACAGTTGAAAACAGGAATGAAAATATTACGAACAAGACAGGAAATCACCAACTCTTCTACAGAATTTGAAAAATGGACTAATTAAGAGAACTATACTTATCATCAGAGGGTTAGATCATAGGTTTGTTTCAGCAGTATGCTTTAATCATATTTCGAATTTTAACTACACCTTAATTGACTATATCTACCTATTATTAAGCCAAACGAGCACATAGCCCCATTTTTGAAATGTTTTACAACCTGATAAAGTACGATACACGATCTAAAATATGTGTTGACATGCGCGGCTCCATATGCTCCAAAATATCTTTAAACTATTTTTGAAATACTACCCATTGGAGAAATTCTCCAAAATACTGACGATGATGAAATCTAGTTCTTCTATAACGAGGTATGTTATCAATATTAATGTCCCGAGTGCATGTCAAATTGTCGATAATTTAATTTTCTCGAGTGCGCGAATGCGCACGAGAGGAAATTATGAGACAATTTGACATGCACTCGGGACATTAATATTGAATATCTCGCCAAAGTCGTTCAATATTTTGAGTATGAGCCTAACCTAACCTAACATAATCCAACCTAACCTAACCTATCTAAATTTTCGACCTCGAAAAAGTATGTGAAGGAATAATTTCCGCGCCCAACATAATAGGATAAAAAAAACTGTGCAACATACTAAAATTTAAAGGAAATCGGGCGTATGCAACCTAAACTAAATAATTACAAATTTATGTTTTTGATCTTTTGAAATTCAAGGAATCTGACAGGTCACCTAAAGATTCCAGAATAGATAAAACTAGAAAACTGCAACAAACCAATGTAGTAAATGCATAGCACGATGGTCAGAGATATCCCATTCGAAGTGATAATCAATGACCGCCAATCAGAGGTCGATAAAGATCTTGCGTAAGCTCGAGGTGCATCTGTCTGGCATAGGTTAGCTTGATTTTGAAAACAAAGGTATTAATATAGATGGCGAAAAAATGGATTACCTCAAATTCGCCGACGACTTTTGTACTAAAATCATACCTCATCATAGATATCAAGTTAAATTTGTTGCTGGAACGTAAAACTTTTTGTTTATTACTTGAACTTAATACTGTTGGAACCCAATTTTGATAAGATCAAGTAGTTACAGATAGTCTGCTGGAAAAATCCCCATGTAAAAGGTATGGATAGAGAAAAGATGGTTTAATGCGTCAAAAATTATAAACTTTATAAAAAATGTCTTTACGGTATGACAATATAATGACAATGACAATATAATCCTTTTAGAAAATGTTAAGGATATTGTATAATGTCTAATTAGGTAATAGGAAAATTGATCAATAAATTTTTAAAAATAGCGAACATTTAATAACACCGAAATGAGATATTCGTAACTCAAAAAGTCAATCATAGTTTCTTAACGGGATAAGCACCGCTTTGAAATCAACGACGTTGTCTATCAACACAGCAAAAACTTCTTAAGATCTCTATTATAATATTGAGGAGCAGCCAACGAACATACCGTAGCAAAAACCATTCTGCCGTAATAATCGAATCGTATAACGGCGAAAGTTTCTGCAAAAAAGACCCACATCAGGTACCCGTTTGCAATTCATTAACGAAATCAAAAGATTTATTAAAGAATGTGCGGTCGACATCATGGTTACGAACAGAAAGAAGATGTATCATGTTTTTTGATAGTTTTTGTGTATTTGCTGTAACCAGTTATAGATTTATTTCAGAATATATATATATATATATATATATATATATATATATATATATATATATATATATATATATATAGATAAAAGTGAATGTGTTTTGATTTCGTGTTTTTTTTTACTATAAGAAATAGATTGATAAATATTTATGAAACCCCGAGGATAATTTGAAATGAATTAAGTATATTGAACAAAACTTGATATAAATTTTTTCATACAACTAACTCTGCTAGAAATTTAGAAATTTACTTAATACTTCTCGGATTGCAAACATTGATTTAATTGAAATTTTAGTATGTTATACAGTTTTTTATGCTGAAAAAGATACATTGGAAAATGTACACTATCTTAAATAGTTGATATTTTACAAATACTTGATGTTGGAGAGGATCATAGGCGGGGGGGTCTGTTCAAAAATGTAGACTATCTTATAACATACCTCCCCCCGCCCCCAATCCTCTCTAACATTTAATATAATTAGTTACGACTAACGTAATGCCACAAATCAATTTCTAACAATAATCATTTATTTACACGTACAAATAATAATTAATTTCTATTGGATACATTCGTGACATTTCTTCAACTTCAATTCTATTTGAATATGAATTATGTCTTTTAAATAGAAATTCTCCAAAATACTGACTATAATGAGATCTAGTTCTTCCATAACGAGGTATGTTATCACGAATATCTCGTTCAATATTTTGAGTATGAGCCTAACCTAACCTAACATAACCTAACCAAACTCAACCTAACCTAACATAAACTAACCTATCTAAATTTTCGACCTCGAAAAAGTATGTGAAGGAATAATTTCCGCGCCCAACATAATAGGATAAAAAAAAACTGTGCAACATACTAAAATTTAAAGGAAATCGGGCGTATGCAACCTAAACTAAATAATTACCAATTTATGTTTTTGATCTTTTGGAATTCAGGGAATTTGACAAGTCGCCTAAAGATTCCAGAATAGATAAAACTAGAAAACTGCAACAAACCAATGTAGTAAATGCATAGCACGATGGTCAGAGATATCCCATTCGAAGTGATAATCAATGACCGCCAATCAGAGGTCGATAAAGATCTTGCGTAAGCTCGAGGTGTATCTGTCTGGCATACAGATGGTTCAAAGCGAGTGTTTTGCTCATTTCATCTAAAGATTAGGTTAGCTTGAATTTGAAAACAAAGGTAATAATATAAACGGCGAAAAAATGGATCACCTCAAATTCACCGACGACTTTTGTACTAAAATCATACCTCATCATCGATATCAAAAGTATGCTTGATAATTCTTATATTATAAGTATCCAACATTGTATTAAGTGAAACCCCATGAGCCGAATATGGCAAGTTTAATCATGTCTTCAGATCCGAAATCCCTGTTTGTTTGAAGGACAGGTGTTCAAACGATGCATTCTTTCGGTGTTGAAAATCTAGCTTTAGCAAAAGCTATAAACAACAAAATCCGGGTAATGCAGCGAGCGATACTCTGAGGTAGAGAGTGACAAATATAAGATAGGCTTAACGTACGTGGTAGAAAGAATAACTAGCTTGAAATAATGGAGCTGGAAAGGCCATGTGCCCAGAAGATTTGGTAGACCAAAAAAATTATTGAGTAGAGAGCGTAGTGCAGAAAAGAGGATGGTTTTATTGAGGATGACAGTTGTTTGGGGCCGTACACAGTGACAAAGATTAAGGGAGGCCAATGTTCAGTAGTGAACGCGACTGGTTGTTTGAGGATCTAAAGGCTTAGGCAATTCGAAGGAATAGTGCTAACATCTTGGGAAGTGGGACATAAAAACCCCAGAAAAATAGCTTCCTTTTGGAAAAGTCTTCGTATATTGGATATAGAGCAATGAAAAGCAGAATCTTAAACAAAATATCTGATTTGTTTGAAAATTCAATACAATTTGCATCTATTTGACTTGCTTTCGTTAAGTTAAGTTTAAAAAAGCTCGCGACATACTAGAAATAACGATAAAACTAACTTTCCTGTCCTTAAGGATATTCATACTCTCATAGTAGAGAAAGATAGTTTCAGTTGAATTGGTTTTGATCCCAGTATAAGCGATTCTATTGATAACAATCTCTTTGTCACACTCTGTATTCGCATGTTCAAATTTTGCGTGTATCCTCTAGCTTGTACTATTTCTTAAAAATACCCCATTCAGAAACGCGACGGAAAAAAAGTGTGACATCCCCTTCAATTACTTTAATTCGTAGGTACTCAGATTTTATTAAATGATACGTTATGACATGGCGGCTGAGGCGATCATCGCTATGGTCGAATGGAGGAGGCTCTGAACTATGTAATTATCGACGATTCTTGATTCTTTTGAGTTTCATACTGACCAGTCCTGTTAGACAGTCATTATCTTTCGTTAGTACCTTTTTGTAGTACTTTAGCTTGAGAAGAAATTGTAGACATTGCTTGCAGTCGTCTCGAAGATACATAATGAGGCATTCATGATTTTATCGATTATTCTCCATATTTAATCTTGTAATTTTCATGAAAAAACTTTAACTTTTTTCATTCTAATATAATGTGGTTTATGGGAATTTAATGATTACATATATGGGATATTGTTAGTGACATAACAATACGATCAAAATCAAAAGAATTATCTCTGAAGTAGGTGAAACTTGGCTACATAGAAATAGGTATAGTTGAATTTATTTTTGGGTATCTCGCCAGGCCCGTACCTAGCATTTATGGAGCTGTTGTGCAAATTTAAAATAGAGAGAGAGAGAGAGAGAAATATTGACGCCAGTCTATGATAGATCGATAATTCTGCAACGGAATAATAAGGTCATCCAAGCAGAAACGCCTTTGTCCATTTACGGAACTTATTAAATGTGTTTCTTCTTCTTCTTATTTTAAGACTAGACTTTGTCTTGTGTTTTCAAAGAGGCAGCCTAAGTTGTGACTCCGAGGACCAACTCTCATACCAGCGCTTTGGTGGTCTTCCAGGCGGTCTACTTGTATTGGGTCTCTCTTCCTTTGCGATTTTCGCCAGTCGATCGTCGTCCATTCTATTGACATGATCTCTCCATGCTCTTCTTCTAGTTCTGGCCCATCTCACTATATCCGGAACGTCACACATTCTTCTAATTTCATTGCTCCTTATTCTGTCTCTTAATGTTTTCCCTGTGATTGAGCGTAATGTCTTCATCTCGGTCGTTTTAAGAATCCGCTTAGTAGTTGCAGTCTCCACCCTCGTTTCTATGGCGTATGTCATTACTGGTCTGACACAAGTTTTATATATCCGTGTTTTGCTTTCGATATTTAAAAATTTATTCCTCCATATCACGGTTCGAAGGAATCCTCATATCCTAGATGCTGCTGTTGTTTGCGTTTTGACTTCTTGTTTCAAGTTCCTAAATATTTAAAACACATAAATGTGTTTGCCTCTTTTAATTCTGAAGGTAATAATTTTCTGACATTGAAGATGATGGAATGGAAGTAAATATCCGAATTTTTTGTTCTAGTAGGTTAATTATGAATGGTTGCTTTCTACATTCAAAGTAAGATACAAACCATTTTAAAGAAACACCTCGAATGCCATAATACTATAGTTTATTAATCAGAATTTCATAATCAACACAATCGAAGGCATTAACGAAATCATAAAAAACCTAATGTAAGAAATCAAATTGTTGAGTTTCCAAGATTTTATGTTTAAAAAGAAAAGACAAAGACGGTTTTTCTTTAGTCTTCTTCGATAAGATAGGATGTTAATTGGGGGAACAGCCCATGCCGCAGAAAGTCTTGTTTTTAATGCTGATTATAGTTTGCTCTAGCTCAAATCTATTTACAAGTTTAAGGAAAAGATCTTTTAGAAGGAATGACTTGAAGATATTTTAGAGCAATATTCTTACTAACGTTCACTAAATGAATCTTAAGCTCCTCTGGGTCGAGGTCAATAATGATGAACGCGTTTTGTTCCTCAGACAGATCAAGTTTCTTTCGAGGAATTTTTAGCTGTTGAGATGCAATTGTTGTATTTATAGTATTGATATAATTGAGTATTTGAGGATTATCTGTAAACTTTTCAAAAATATAAGAGCGATCTCATATTTTTGGATGAATTACTTGTTCCTTTCGTAGTCCATGATTTATGATGATAAATTTTTTGAGGGTGAAGAGGAAATGATGTATTGAAGAAGCTGATAGTTTTATCGAGAAAATTTAGATTCAGAAATATTCAGTAAGATCAATACAATCATTTGCTAAAGTTAAGAAATTTGGTGAAGTTTTGTTCGGAGATAATCGTCACCAACTGAGTGGTTTTCTTAAGAGATTTACAAGGTATTACAAAGTCGGTGAAGACTACTTCATGGTCAGGGAGACTTGAATTAATTACTAAGTGATTCACATCATGGAGTAGGAACTCCGAAACTATGTAATCTAGAATCGAGGAAGTTGCTTTAGTAATTTGAGTTGGTAAATCCACATGTGTATTTAGCTGAAATTACTCAAGAATATTTACCAGAGACTCGAATGGCTCAATAATTAGTAAAGTCAATGTTAAAATCACCGCATAGAACTCTTTTTCACTTAGTAGGCAGAGCGTCGAGGGAATCCGAGTAAATTTAGAATTTTTTTTTTCATATTTTGCGGTGATTAAACCCCGAAAAAAGTATCTGGCTTTTTGCAAATATTTTTATTTATATTTAATTAAGACTCTATTAAAATCAAACACGCCGAATCTCATTTAAAGAAAATCTACATTGGGGTGCATTGATTTAATATAAATCCCCTAGAAAATGTCTGACTAAATAAGTGTATTTCCAAACTTCCGTCCATTTGTTGGCTTCTGAATCAAACACCAGTAGCTGGTGCCTCAGTATGGGTCAGGCAAACACAGGTAGATATCTACCTTTCAATCGAAAATAAATGTAATATAAAAATTTTCATAAGCATCATACTCTTCATGAAACAATATATATGTGAGTAGAGATTCGGGTTAAGTTACGAATTATTATCCATTATTAGAAAATTTAAATAAATATTTGATTAAATTAATTTTCACTTTCATATTTTTTCATTTAGGTACATAACATAATTACAAACGTATAGAAAACAGAAATATATTAATTAATACAGTATTACAACTCATTTTTTTTTAATTTTAGCTTCGAATGTAATATATGACAAAATAGCACAAAATAAATCGAAGCAAAACTCTATACAGTCGAATTCCGATAATTCGAACACCGATAATTCGAATTCCTCGTTAATTCGAACTTTTGCGTCGTCCCTTGACATTCCTATACTAACACATGTAAAAAAACCTCGTTAATTCGAACTTTTGAAGGTCGAATTATCAAAAAAATTCGTATTTTCTGTGTTAAATTTACCGAAAAATTCGAATTTTTGGCGTTTAAATAATTGAAAAGTTCGAATTTTTGATATTCGAATAATTGAAAAATTCGAATTTTTGTTGTATAAATTATGTATGTACATATGTATTAAAAAATTCGAACTGTTAGTGTTGAAAAAAATTGAAAAATTCGAATCTTCAGATTCTAGGTAAGGCGACGATATTTTGTCGAATCACTCGATTTGCTTTAAAGGAAAAAATCGTCAGCATGAAGCAATCTAGCATAGCTGATTTCTTTACAAAAAAATAAATATATGTATTTTTTTTATTTTAAGATAAATAATCGGTCCTTTTTAGGACCAAAAATTCTTCAAACGTAAACAAATTATTATTTTAAATAAATAAATAAATAAATAAATAAACATGTTATATGCCCATAACATATTTATTTATTTATAAAATGGAAAGATGCGTCGAAATGCATACATATATGTATGTAAATGTGCACAACTCCGATAATTCGAACACCTCGATAATTCGAACTTTTGCTACGGTCCCTTGCAGTTCGAATTATTGGAGTTCGACTGTATTATATCAATAATGCATTATGTCATCTTTTAAATGTTAATATCATATATTAGAAATTGTTATTAATATTTTAAGCAAGTGGATTGAACTTTTCGTGATTTAATATTTGCAAACTGCTTAATTAAATTTACGGTATCCAATTCTTTTAGTTAGTCTGATTCTATTGAAATGATAGCAAGATCACTCAATTGGCTTTGTCCTACGGTCGATACCTGACCCAGGTAATTCCAAGTAATCTTTTTAAATTCTCCCCAATATACCTGACTTTGGGAAAACCAAAAAACCTTCTACCTTTGTTCCATAGTTACATGAACTCAGGCGAGACGTTTGGAAGAAATTTATTTCTGTTCCGAGACCGCGAAACGATCAGATCTCGAATGTCGAGATCTCAGAGAAGTTGAGACGTTTCTGTAGAGTTAGCTATGTTCACATGAGTGCTAGTTTTAGTGTCTAGGGTAGTGGAGAGTTAGCACAATAAGCAAAGTTCTATAATATAATATATCAACCAAATTATATACATTGACTGATAAAACTATATCGCGCGAGCTAAGTTTCTTTTTATTCAGGAAGTTGGAACTTGTTCATTGTTATATAAGTTAAAGTTTCTTCTGGAGACGTAATAACTTTTTCATCTTTTGTCAGTATTACAATTCCTTAACAATTTCCACGTCAATTATGTCTCGTTAATTGCGAGTTTTGTCATTTAATAAATTTTCACCTGACAGAATGCGAGTTTTGTCATTTAATAAATTTTCACCTGACAGAATTCGAATTGTTCGTTTTCGGAATAATTTTTAAATTATTAGAGTAAGAAGAAAGTAATTGGGATTTGGAAATTGGAATTCATCAATTTTGAACTTAAAAGTTTCGTCGTGGATCGGTTCATCACCAGATTCATAATTAACAAAGTTTATTTTTATTTTATCGTAGTTTTAGATCAGTTTGTTTTTGAATTTAGGTTCTATGTCGGAGCTGATTGCTTTTTTTAACAGCAATCTATAGATCAAATTATTTAAATGATTATAACACTGATCCAAGCAAAAATAAATGATGACCTAACTGAACAGATACCTGCAAATAGGGGCATTAGGCAAGGGGACTCTCTCAGTCCGCTTCTATTTAATATAGTGATGGATGAAATCATAAAACAAGTACGCAAACTAAGAGGATACAAAATGGGAACTAAAGAAGTCAAAATCCTGTGCTATGCAGACGATGCGGTACTGTTGGCGGAGAACGAGGATGATCTGCAAAGGCTACTGTACCAATTTAACGAAACAGCAAAAAAGTTCAATATGATAATATCAGCGGCAAAGACAAAATCAATGGTTACTTCCGAGACACCGATCAGATGTAAGCTTGTGGTGGATAACAAAATAATACACCAGGAAATGAAATTTAAATATCTGGGAATCGAAATATCTGGACACGGGGACGTGGAGACGGAAATAAGAAACCAAGCTACAAGAGCCTCAAGAACAACAGCATATCTAAATGACACAATCTGGCGAAATAAATACATCAGACCTATATTATCCTATGCACCAGAGACCCGACCTGAGACCTCTAAAACGAAACGGATATTGGAGACTACAGAAATGAAAATAGTTCGAAGAATAACGGGAAGAACACTACTGGATAGAGAAAGGAGTGAAAACATAAGATGAACATGGGGGATAGATAACATCAATGACTGGGTACTGGATAGAAAATTGTGAAAATATCAAGGGACAAATCACCAGCAGGACAAAGAAGCCTTGGAAGACCTAGGAAAAGATGGAGTGACAACCTTCCAGGCGACTGAGCAGAGACAATGATGTGAAGGAAAACAGGCAATGATGCCTATACACAGCAGGAAGAAGAAGATAACACTGAGCAAAATCAAAGTTCGGTTTATAAATAAACCAAAATATAAGAATGCAATTGAGCCCAAAATATTGCAATTTTTTGGTTATTTTAAAAGTTTCCTACGCTTATTTTAAACACTAGAATTGATGTATTCTCGTAAACCATTGAATATTTGGTTCTATTTGTTACATTAGATTTCAGAATTGACCAGCGTTTAGTAGAAGTACAAAAAGTGCTTAAAACGAAAGAAAGAAAATTGTTGCTCAAAATATTCGATTCGATCATTGACGAATAAATTTAGGCTATGATAGCAGCAGGAAACAAAGAAACCTCGCGGGTTCAAATCCTTCTTTCCCTGCAGACCATTATACTTTCCTAACCTTGACCCAGCAAATCGTTGTTTAAGCCTTTTTTCTCTAACGTCCACATAAGAAATTTTGGACAATATAATACAAAAAAGGTTTTCTATACTAATTCCCGCGCTCTTTTTATTAACAAATCTTATACAAACTGAAATTTGATCTTGCTGACAAGTGTGAGGGATGCAGTCTAATGATAGGGAATAATATTTTGCTTTTTTACTTCTAAAATGTTGGATATGATGTTTTCACCGATCAAGTTGATTTTCTATTTTACCTCTTAGATGTACAAGCTTTTAGAAGAAGACATGTAACTTCAAAACCCGTGAGAAATGTCTTAAGAAATGCTAGAATTAGAACCAGAGTACCTGACATTGCTCTCCAACTGATCAGGGAACACCGTGCAGTTAGGTCATGATTCTCCCGAGAAAATACGAACTGGAATGGAGATTGAGGTAATGTACTTCCTCTGGACGAGTCAAGATTTTATTTATGTACTTCAGATCTCTCTTAGAGGCAATAGCTTTGTGTTAATTCATGATAACGCGCGTCCTAAATATCGCCATAATAGCACATCAGTACCTTCAATAGATAATATTGTAGTTTCAAATAAGCCTGCGCGCAGCCTGGATTTGAACCCAATTGAGCATTTATGGGGCAATATTTACAGACGGGTGAGATCCACACATTTGATTTAAGCAAACCTTAAACAACTGAAAGGGTTGTTAATGAATGAGTTAGAAAATTACATGGAAGACTTGATCAGAAATATACCGCGTCGTACTAAAATACAAAATGTATTTGGACCTATCGATAAAAATGATTTTTATCTACAATAAATCTTTGTAGGATTTTAAGACTTCTGCTGCCAGAGCTATTCGATCTGATCTGTGTTTCCTGTATTATTGATAGACACTCGTGGCTTAACTACTGTCCAGTAGATGTCCTCACGTATCCTCGAGTCGTTTCAGAAACCATAAAACAATTTAATATCCACTTCTCCGGTTGTTACAGTTACTATAAAAGTATTTCTGAAAGAGTTCCCTATTGCAAATGTGCTAAATATGTCCAAGGAATAGAGCCATAAAACGAAAAGAGGTGATCAACGTCTCTGGAACGATACTATAAACTTGAATCAAATGTTATGATGAAGATCGTTTTATAGTTTTTGTGTTTAGGAGAGTTTTTTCATTGTGCACGTGTACCGGTTTTCAGGTAATTTTTATAGTTTGGTCGTTAAACTCTTCTTTAAGAATGTTATAAAAATGTTTATATGTCGTTTTGGATTGTTAAAAGCGAATGAATCTTGTGGAAGTTTATATTTTTAATACAAGAAGTTGGCATATCAAAGTTTATAAACTGCAACATTTTCTATTAAAAATTCGTACGAGAATAATGAAAATGAAATGAAATGAAAACCTATTAGTGGTAACAGTATTGAGGTAATTGAGAAAGATAAAGAAGAAAAAGGATATGAATAAATAACTGTAGATATAATGAGGCTCCCGATCGAGTTCTAACACTACTATGTCCGATCCCAAAGGCGATCCCGACATAAATTCCAATGAATCTCAACCGATATATGATTTTAACAAGAAATATCAAAACACTGACAAAGGACCTTATTTCGTTCATCGTAGATAAGAATTTGGGCAGGTTGTTTCCTATCAAAGTAGGCTATTTTTTGAGGGAATCATTAGAATTTAAAAATGATATTTTAGATATCAACTCCATAGGTATGAAAAGAGTCAGAATAGAATTCAAATCATATCGTATTGCTAATTCTTTAATCAACCACAATTTGATAAAAATAATAACCTAATCGCATTTATATCTAATTTTTTTACGCAAAAAAGGAGTCATCCGAATGGTCGATACTTATTTTTTTAAAAATTGAATCTGATAGGCCAGTTGTTGAGGTGAAACTTATGAAAAAACGGGTAATCGACTCAGAATCAAATCAAGTCAACTATGTATATAGGCAAATGATAATTGTCACCTTTTTAGGCAACAAAATTCCAGACACAGTCAAAATTAACTTAGTAAGATTTAATGTAGAGCCATATGTACACCCTGTGGTGCAATGTTATGAGTGTTTGCGTTATGGTTACACGTCAACTCAATGTAAAAGTAAAAAACTTTGTCAAACGTGCACTAATCAATATGAAGAAAGTGATGAGAATAAAAAATGCGAATCAGAAATATGTATGCTTATTTTGTAACACCTCTATTTCTAGAAACAGTCCAGAGTATATCAAGCAATATAATATTAAAAAAACAATGGCCCACCAGAATGCAACATTCAAAGAAACTAAGTTTGTAGTAGAACACCCATCTTATGCAAAAATAACCACGTATAATTATATAATTCGAATGACTGAAAAGCGATGAGAATTTTCAAGAAGTGTCATCTAGAGGCGCGAACAACCTCCTCAGAAAACCCAAAATTTCAAACTCCTCGGTTAAAATTAACTCCAAAATATCCAAGAAAAGAAAATGCATCTACCCTCCACTGTCACCAACCTGCAATATTCCCGAATCTACTCATATCAGGCATTATGCACAGCCCTCACAACCCACTTCATCTAATTCCAATGAAAATCGTTTCAACATGACCAACAGATCTGCCGCACGTCCCATTTCAACCATATATAATACTACTTCTAACTCCAATCAAATCATAGCCCAAATTACCTCATTTATTTATGAATTAATACAAAAATCCAGAATCAACCGATGAAATTAATATTAAAGACCATCTATATTCAATATTTTATAATAGAGGCAATAGATTCAACAAGGTACATACAAATTATGAGAATAGTATGGATTACATAAGTATTAATGGCGATGACGAGTATTAACCATGAAAATTCTCCAATGGAACAGTCGATCCTTGCTTCAAAACAAAGGAAGCCTCAAAACGAGAAGAATATTGATATTATTCTTTTATCAGAATTATGGTTGAAACCACAAAGTACAATTCATTTGAATTTACGGAATATTTATTAAAAATTCAATTATCTTTAAGCAATTAGAAGTAAAAAACTATTTCAATGAAAACATCGAAGTTTGTGCGGTAGAATTAACTAACTGCAATCTCACCTTTGTGTCAATACACAAAACAAAGATTGGGAACTATTATTTCAACAATTCCCTTTGACTACAAGGAATACACAAGGAATAACGTTAGCCGATGTGGTAGACAATTTAGATCTAGTGGTACTCAATGACGGTACTCCCACTAGAGTAACCCCTCCGAATCAATATAAATCAGCAGTTTATTTAACCATAACTACTCCTTCTGTAGAAAGTAAAATACACTGGGAAGTAATTGATGATACAATGGGATCGGACCACTACCTAATAATTATGAAATTGTAAATCGTGTCTTTGTATACTCTAATCAACCCTTCAATTAAATGGACAGACTCTCGTGCAGACTGGCACGTTTTCAAAAATATTATCGAATCAAAAGTTAAGTCTTGTGATCAAAATTTGTCTTCAAACTATCATTATTCTTTGAACTACTGTCCACTTCCTCAAATCAAGCGATGCCCATGAAAAATCTAACAAACAGGTCTACCATACTGGTGGGATGCTACCTGTTCATCAGCTTCTATAGAACGGAAAAAAGCATTGAATAAATATAAACGTCTGGCTAATTTAGAAAACTATCTATATTATAAAAATGTTGTCGCCAAGGCAACATTAATATTCAAGAAAAAACAGAAGCAATGTTGGCTTGAATAGTTTAAATAAAAGTACTGCGTTGTCTAATATATGGAACAAAGTTAAATGTATTAATAATAAATATTATCAAACCAAAAAACCAAACTCAACTCCAGAATTAATAGATCAAATGTTAAACTCCTTAGCTCCGCCATCAGTTTTAAGCCCTCCATTTTTATCAACAGAAAATTATAATTTTTCATTTCAGTCAAAATCGGAATTCGTAGGAAAACCATTTGTTGGTGGCTTGGACAAGATTATTCAGATAAACTGAAAGAGATTATTATAACGTTAATACTAAAACCCAATAAAAAACCTTGTTCACAGACAACTTTTGAACGTTTGATTAAGAATCGGCTGGAGATTTTTATAGAAAGTAACTCCTTGGCACCAAAAAGTCAATATGATTTTCGTAGAGGTCAAGGAATTGTAGAAGTTTTAGCACAACTTGTCTCAGATATCGAATTATCTTTTTCTAAGAACACCAGGGCTGCCCAAGCCGTTAAAAACTGGATCTTTAAATAAATAGTGTGTTCTGGATACTTCAATTAAGTAAGTAGTGGAGAGAAAAATATCAAAAAAAAGGTAAATCAGAACAAACCAAGACAAATTAGAAATCGTTGAAATCAATGGTAATAGGAAAACTACAACATACTGAATATCGAATAGAGGAACTTACAAATGCGAATTTTGCCGTTAGCAAGATTTATTAAAATAGGAAAAGAGGACAGAAACAGATAAACGACTCCTGGTCGCCCACTAACATAACTATTAAATTATAAGAGTTGAACTAAAGAAGGAATAATCCAGGAACTGTCTATCTAAAAAGGAATTGAAAACGCGAGGTTTGTGTGGATTTGAAAAGTCGGAAAAATGTTTGAAAAACCGCAAGTAAAAATTATAATCATTATAGAACAATAGTATTTCCACACAATTATTCTATATTATATTCATTGACTATAATTCTATTTATAAATGAGTTCGTAGTCAATGGATTTTAAGCTGGTTTGCTGAATATTTCCGGCCCGTGAACCAAAATAATCTTGAAGTAGACATTAAAACCAACAAAACGAAAAAATCATGTAACGTAATGAAAAGAAATTTCCTCCCTCATCACACATTTCAAAAAAAGGCTTGCCTGACACTCCCGTCCAAAAAAATTGGTTTGCGTAAATTTTTCTTGAACAATTTTCCAGCTTTGTAAATTCACGCAAACCTCGCGTTTTCAATTCCTTTAGTTTTGAACTAACAATTTTCATAAAAAAATTGCATGCACAGCTCCTGGACTAGAAGAGATCGCAAGCTTAAAACAACTTGTAAACAAGAACTACAACTCTTATAGTTTTTCAGTTTTGATAATATTTGTACGTAATAATTGTTATTCCAAAATCCATGTAATTATCGAAAAACGTTGATTGGTATTTTGTACCAAACAAGATGATACTATTTATTCGTCGAAAATCCTGTATCCAATTTGAATTTGAATGCATAAGTAGGTGGATATGGAGATGCCCGATTCGCATATGAAATACTGGAAGTAGGGCACAAGGAGGAAGTTTAAGGGGAGGACATGGCTGGTTTTGGTCTAATACAGGATTGGACTCGAGTGAAAATTATATTGACACCAAGTATTTTATTAAACGTGTGTCAATAATTGATTTTCTTATATAAGTTGTATAAATTTCTCTTGAGGAAGCAACATGTTCGTTGTGCCATATTTCTATTGCAAAACATACTTGGAAGTCAACGATTAAGATAGCACTGGATAGAGTTAAAACTCTGTGGCACTATAGGGGACATTTATACGATAATATAACTACAGTACCTACCTTCTATCTTTTTGTGAACATCCTGTACACCTTAAATTGTTATCAGTAATTCATTTAAGGATTTTTGTGGAATATTTTCATACATAAACATATGTACGAGGGTTGCTACTCAAGTTTTGAGATAGCCAAATAAAAACAAATATTTATAATTGGATGTGGTTTTATTGTTTTTCAAAATATTCCCCATTAAGAAAAATACACTTTTGCATGCGTTTGAACCAATTGTTGAAGCATTTTATCCATTCCGATTGAGGTACATCCAAAACATGAGATTTGAACGCATCAATCGCTTCTTCAGGTGTATAAAAACGTCGACCTGGTAATTTATTTTTGATCTGGAGGAATAAGAAGGATTATCGGGAGACTATACGACGGATGACCCATCAATTCGATGTTCAATTAGTCTCCTTGATTATTTCGAACATTTCTGGCAAATAAATGCTAGTGTACCATCCAGAATTGACCCTTTTACGTTGTTCTAAAGGAATGTTCAGTTAGTTCGTATAAACAGACGTCTTTTGAAGCACTGTGATTGAATTTTTTCAACATTTCTTTGCACCAATCACAGGAGATTTTTTCGAGCGGTTGTCAAATTATGCCATATACAGCGCGAACAAAATTATTTATTTTGCGTCTTCGTGTACATTCTGAATTATTTTGACATATTTTTGAAATAGTTTGTAGCCTTGACATTTTTCAAAATATTCAAAACCAAAGACCTAGTATGTAGGAACGAAAATGTTTAAAAAAAAATATTAAAGTTACGAACGGCACTTAATATTTTTTGAAAATGTCACGTAAATTTGTGTATTTTATCTCTGTGATTGTAAGATTTAAAAAAAATATCAGTATTTAAAACAATCTTGTTTTTTATTTCACTTTCCAATGATTCCTAATGCAATCCCGTCGACATAAACCATAAAATTCAGAATTTGATATTAAAGAATCTATGATTTGATGTTATCAATTACTTATCAAGTCTACATAGGCAGAGGCGAAATCACTAATAAAAAAAGAAGAACAAGTAATAAGACGAATAAATTGAAATATATAATGCAAGTTGTCATAGAACCAAAAACGAAATAGGAATCAAATAAGGAGCAGATAAAGTTCAAACAAGTAAAAACATGAAGTTAACTATAAATAGAATCGATAGAAAAAAAGATTTATAAATATTTGTTCGTGTGAACCAACCATAGGCATAGTAATAGTTCTATGGAACCAACCCAGAAATAAAATTTCTTCTTTTTTTGTCTCTGAATGATCATAGATAAATAACAATAATAATTTTTGAGAGCGGAATGTTCATGAAATACGGCGGCTACAGATGGTGCTTTATCAACGTCGAAGCGACTTGATTAGAACATTGTCGTTGAAAATCGTCGCACGAAAATGATGAATCTTTGAAATATCTGTAAACAACTCAAATAGCACTCATTTGACAACACGTTCTGATTACGTTTATCATTAAATATGTCAGATTTTACATATTCATATCAGTGTCACCATATCTCAAAACTTTCGTTCGTTTTTAAATATTTCCAACCAAGCCAGTGAAAACTTTGGTATAAAGTCTAAGGTATACATTTCATTGTATTCTCTCACTGTATTTTTCTCAGTTCGGATACTCTTGTCACTTTATTTCTCATAACCTTCTATTAAAACCCGTCTCTGTATGAGAAAGTTTGAGGCGGGGGAGAAGGGAGTAAACACTGAGTTATGTCTGATGGAAACATCTAATAATTTCGTTTCCAGTTCCAGTTACGGAATATGCGTAGGGGGTTCAAAGAAGGGAGAAAAGACGAAAATTCATACTCGAACTCGTAGGGTTAGGGAAGATATGTAGCAAATTTTTTTCGAGGATTTTAAATAAGCTTGGATTATTACAGTTAGGAAATTCTTCCGGGATAAAGATTTTTTATTGTTTTTTAGGCCCCTAAGTTTATATCCAGATCCAACAAAATTGTATATGCAGACGGACTTTTCAGGTCTTAATATGAGTATACTTTAGTATTCCACAAAACAATACCAATACTTTCTTTTTAAATACTATGTTCTGTTCCTACAATCTTCTTTTTCCTTTTATTATCCGCCTTCTTCTCCCATATTTCGTTACTTTATATTATCTTTCCTCTATGAATACTTCATTTTATTTTCTTTTTATTTCGTTTCTTATCTCGCCTCAATCATTCCCGTTCTTCGCTCACAGCACTCTCATTTCTGTTCTTTCTCGCATCTCTATCTTCCATTCTTAGTTATATATCTTCTATCTTTTTCAATATTTTTTTCTTTTGTCTTCCTCTTCTCGTTTTTCCTCTCTTCATTATCTTTTCATTTCTATTTGGTTTTATCCTTTTTTCTTATATCTCTGTTTACATTCTCTCTCCGTTTATTTTCTTTTTTATTCCCTTCCAATGAATTCCCTTGCTTTTCCTTTTCATATTTTTCCACTGGTATTTTGCTCCTTTGTTTCTTCTTTGTCCCCTTTCGTATCTTCTCCCTTCATAAACTTGGTTCTTTTTTCTCAAGTGTCCCTCTTTCTTCTACATGCTTTTATTATATTATCAAATAAGTTTGTCATTGACGATAAATGGAAAACAATACCAATACTTTCTTTTTAAATACTATGTTCTGTTCCTACAATCTTCTTTTTCCTTTTATTATCCGCCTTCTTCTCCCGTATTTCGTTACTTTATATTATCTTTCCTCTATGAATACTTCATTTTATTTTCTTCTTATTTCGTTCCTTATCTCGCCTCAATCATTCCCGTTCTTCGCTCACAGCACTCTCATTTCTGTTCTTTCTCGCATCTCTATCTTCCCTTCTTAGTTATATATCTTCTATCCTTTTCAATATGTTTTTCTTCTGTCTTTCTCTCTCTTCATTACCTTTTCATATATCTATATCTTTCTTATATCTTTGTTTACATTCTCTCTCCGTTTATATTCTTTTTTATTCCCTTCCAATGAATTCCCTTGCTTTTCCTTTCAATATTTTTCCACTGGTATTATGTTTCTTTGTTTTTTCTTTGTCCCCTTTCCTATCTTCTCCCTTTATACACTTGGTTCTTTTTATTTATAGAGATTGTATATATTTCTCAGATTTTGCTGCAACGAATAAAGATAAAAACATTTCTTAGAAATTTGTATGCAGCACCGTAACGCTTACTTTTATTTATGGTTATTGTGAAATAGAACTACCCAAAAGTTAATTTCGAAGTACAGAAGACACCGCCTTCAACTTTCACAACATTATCTTTTTACTGCAAAAAAAAGAGAGCTGTACGACGTCGCGTTTTCCCTCAATTTTACAAGCAATGCATATGAAATGGCCCACATCAAGAAGTGTAGAACAAAATTCTAATAAGTTTTAAGTTGGTAGAGTTGCTCATAACTGGATTCAGTGGCGTGGGCTAACAAGAAACTGTAAATTTCCAAAAAAACTCATCATATTTAGGTTTGTAACGCAAGAATCGTAAATAATCATGGGTGTGACACGTAGAAAATTAATTGAGGAAATAGGAAATTATATTATTTTTACTCCACTAATTATTTTCTTTGATGTACCTATCTAACTTTTCCTTCAATTCCTAAAGGTTATGCTTAGTTATAGTTCCAGCAATGTTAATAAATGATTTCCTTAGAATTTCCGTTGCATGGATCGATTGTGTTAATGATTTCATTTTTTTTGTATTCTAAAGCTGCAGCTATTGCTTTATGCAGCAATATGTGTAATATCTCGTCATATGCAAAGAAGTTTGAACTTGTTCCGGCTTGTAATCGTGAAACATGAATGTCGAACTACGCATTAATATAAAGTTTTGTTAGAATAAACTCACTGTTAATCTGTGAATTGTGATAATAAAGAAACTTTGTAAACTGTGTAAGTGTAATTTAAAAGTGGAACGAGACTGTTGAGGCCCTCAAAAATATATAAAAATTGCGAAGAAATTTGTTTGTTGAAACAGTCGAAATAGACTTTCGATAAGACAGATAGAGCCGTTTTTTTTTTGTAAAGAACGTACGGGAACAGGTTTTTTTTGGCATCTTTTTTATTTGAATATTTTTTTTGTATAACTTATAGGTTTCCAATGAAATTTATAGAAAATTTTATGCTCTACAATCCAGTTACCATCATTTTTAATTTATCATTGACAATTAACTAAATATTTATCAAAAACCGTATCGAAAAAAGTTTGGAGCGCTATAATGAAAAACCTATGCGTTATACAAAAAAAAGTTTCAAATAAAAAAGATGGCAAATATTATTATCTACAATAATGATCTCTACATTTTTTGTCGCATGATGCGCGGTTCGCAAGATATTTAATAAAACGTGTTTTTCAAAAAGGCGGCTGAAGTAAAGCCCCCCCACATGACGCCTACTTGGATTTACATTCAGAGGACACTCCTAGACATTCGCATTTTGCTGCGAATGTCCTAAAAGGAAAAAATAAGCATAGAGACCACCATAGAACAATTGTCAGTCATTGCCAAGGAACCCTTCTAAAAATGCTTTCAGAAATGGATTCAGCGCTAGGATGCTAATGCATCTAATCTTATTTTCGATCACACCTGGTAGGTATTTGTTAATTTGCTTAACCAAAAATAATAAAAGTACAAACAATTCCATTAACTTGTCGGTAACTATGTGTTACATATAATTGGTTACATCATTAATTGTGAGAAAAAGTCCCTATTATCCCCGTCTTTGCCCATACCCATAAAGTCGAGGGCTGCGAACTGCGACCGATTCTAAGGGTGCAGATTAGAATTTTTCCATTCTCAGAGTGATAAGCGGTTACTTTTCATCTCCTGGTGACACGGAACTCGTTTCGAAGGCACTTTGTAGGTCCATCATCGCGTTCTTATTACTGTTTCATGTTATTGCAAATTATCCATCAAGGTGGATGAGCTACGAAGGGGACGGTAGATGAACGTGGGGGTTGTACAGAGGGTTGAGATTGACAATAAGGAAGGTGTCGTTTTGTAGGTGGATTTTTTATGGCTTTAAAAGCGTATATGGGGTATAAAAACAATACCAAGGGCTTTAGTACACTGAGAAATTTGAAATTACCTCAAAAGTTCTTAGAAACAAAAATACCTTCGTAGACTAGTTGAGATAAGATGTTTGGATGGAAGGCAAGTTACTGCTCAAAAATTTTATAGCATTAAGATCTAATTAACAGTTGACAGAAATTGGTCAAAAGTCCCAAAGTTCCCAAAATGGTACCTTAGATCTTTATAGATAAATTACTTAAAAAATTACGTCTTTAGTTTTCTTAATTGCTTAAGTAAGTGAACTAATCATAAGATTTCATCAAAATTTAATAAAATAAATAGACATAAACGTCAATATTCTCCTTCTTCTTCTTCTTCTTCTTCTTCTTCTTCTTCTTCTCTAGAACTGTTTATTGCCTTTCGAGCGTCAGAGTACTGGGATTATAGTTTTCATTCTGCTTTTAACCATTTTCTCACTCTCAAACTCCGAAGTGAAGGTGGTTCACTGTTCTTGCTATTTGCTATGACGATTAGATCTTTTGTTGACAAACTTTTTCAAATTGTTTTGTAAATCTAGTACCGAGGTAAATCGTCCTGTAACATGACTTCAAACACCTTTGTCAAATACATTTGTTTCATCTGAAGCTGTTTCTCCAAGTCCTTATTTAAATAAATCTTCGGATAAACTTACAACTGGATTTTGTTTTCGGTTAGGATATAAATTCTTGTTGACTTCAAATCACCATATCCTATTATCGTTTCTCTAAGTTAATAGGTCGATTGTGACTTTCAATAAACGTTAACGAAAATGGTTTATTCATTTATGTTATTGCGGCCAGCTATATTGATAAATTATTCTGACTTTTGCGGAAATCTGGAAGTGCGGTAGTAACAAAATTATGGCGATTGGGTATAGGAAACAACAAATGAAAAATAATTAGCGTTTTTAAGGATTTCAATAATAGGAAAACATAATTACATAGTCGGTGATATTGGCTAAGAATAAAATGAATGTTTTGAATGAATCTGATTTGTATAATAATTGATTGTTTCTTTTTTATGCTCTTTTAGTGTACATCTATATGGGGCAAATATCGTACCAAAAAAAAGAGTAACTTTTCTAAAATTATCTTAATATTCTGTTGAAAGAGATAACGATTCTTATCCTTATCCTTATTGATTCAATGGGGATAGATTCAAAATAAGTTACCATTTCATTCTTAGTGTATCTTCCATCTGAATAATTTTGGTTTAGGACGCCAATTATAAAATTCTGATCTACGCCAATCACTTGTTGGCAATGATTTCTTTTACCATTAAATGGTAACGTTATCTATTGCAATAATGGGACTGTGGAGACCACGCCAGGTGCCATCAGCTTTAAAATACATAATACATTTTTCCTTTAATCGTTTCCACGAGAACTCCCTCAATTATCTCTCCCCCTTTTCCTAATTCTTCGAACCCTGACTGACCGATATCTAAACCAGGAAATACCAAGTTTTCTTTTGGGAATTCCCAGTCACCTTTTATTTATAACCTTATAACCTTTTTGATATACCTTGTAGCACGTTTTATGAAAAACCAGCATAGAGCATACTTCTACCATTCAGATTTTCATGACACTTTCTCTTAGTACACGAATCCAGGCAAGACGTTGGATTGAAATGAAAGCTCACCCTTCCTGGGGAACAGATCTTGAACGCCCTATATGTCAGTGGAGCTACGCTGCTCCTAGAGATTCAGCGCGCACGTCTCTTACGTTTTGTATATATTGTTAGTTGGTATAATTGTATATAGAGTAAGTGTAGTACTTTGATTCTTTACCATCCTCGACCCTTAGACTAGCGCCCTAGAACCTTTAAGAATAAGATTTAATATTGGTTTAAAACATTAGATACCGGTCATTTTAGATTACAAGGCTTAATATTTGAGATTAAAAAACTGAATAAATTACTATAAAGATCTTATATCCATAAAAAACTTATTCCAAATCGTAATGATCCATTCTTCAATTGATTGATCTATCACTTCTTGGAATTTATGAATAAACTGTACAAAATTCGTAAAACAACAAAGTGAAAGCGTAGTAACAGTGTAACAAAAAGACTGGAGGGTTCGAAGGGTAACATAAAAAAATTATTTTCATAGAATTTGATTGATTCATTTTTTTCGATTTCATTTTTATAGTACGAGTTGTCTTTGATCTTGAAATATGCTTCACGTTTGGCGATAATTTTTTCCAGGTATCATCTTTTTGAGCTCTGAGACAGGAAAGAAGTGGCTTGGCGCCAAATCTTGAGAAAATGGTGGTTGCGGAAGCGACTGGAATTGGAATTGGGATTTCTCAATCGGGGCCGGTTTTCTGCGATCAAACGCTCCAACAACACGCAGTAATTGTCGTTATTTTTAGTTCTTTTTTCTTTTTAAGATAGTCGACGCCATGCGCAATCCCAAAATACTGATGCCAGCCGACTTTTGTGTCTTTCTACGCTTTGGAGTCGGCTCATTACTGGCAGTCCACTCGACTGTTTAGACTGACGATTAGACTGTGGTGTTTCATCCATCGTCAAAAATCGAAGCAAAAATTCGGGTTTATTACGATTGAATGGCTCCAAAGACAGCTCATAATCATTAATTTGTTGTTTTTAGTCGACTGTGGGCTCGTGTGGTGAAACAGAGCTTTCCCATATCTACCTAAGTATTCTTTTCGGTGAATATTTCGCCTCTTTTAAATTTGTAAACTTTTTCTCAACGGTTGATTTTTCTGGGACAAAGTCCGAAAAATGCTTATTAAACTAAGCCTTTTGAAGGTTGGATCCTGAGGATTTAATACTAGTAGTGTCATCTATGTATCAGACTACGAAATTTTCAACCCATCTCATATGACTTGGTAATTCATGCGCTTTCACGCCCAAAATTATTGGTATGGATAGTCTCAACGTACACGCCTGCAAGACTAATGAGAATATTACATTTTTTAGGTATTGAAGTTACTTCCATACATGAATTTACATTTTTTTTTTCATTACACTAAACATTAATCTATACTTGCGTGCATAGAAATGGGCCCACTGTAAACTTTTGACTTTAACTTTTTTTTTTTAAGTTTTTATCGAATTTTGAAAATGAAACGTTATTAACGGCTAGTCGGCTTAACATAATAAAATTTCAGTTGAGCAGGTAATATTAATTGATAAAAAATAGAAACGAAAAAGCATCTATCACAAATAAGAGATCCGGCACGCCATAGAGAGACAAATGGGTGTCACTGCGTATGTAAAACGAGCAACCCGGTCACCCTTCGTTTTAGATTGTCATTTGTCAGTGTCCAAACGTTGACGGGGGCGGCACGCGTCGTCATGGTGACGCACGAAGCGACGACGTCGAGCGAACGTCATTTCTACTTTCATTTTCGACCAGAGATCATTTCAAAGTGTAAGTGAAGGAATAAAATTTAGAAAATTTCAATTGTACTTTGTCATTTCATCATTTTTTCAATTCAAATTCTATATAGAGTCATAAAAAAACTTTAATTTATGGACATTTGGTACCTCTTTCATTATATGCAGATTACTGCAAAAATCTTTTTATTTTTCAGCGTAGAAAGTTTCTACACTTTTGATGTCTGTTTAGTACAATTTGTTTCTATCGTGCCATTTGTTGCAAGTTTGGTAACAATAAATAGTAACTCGAGGCCAAACCTGGAGAATATGGTGGATGAGAGAACTGTTCTAAGCCTAAAACGAGAGTTTTTACAAAAAGTGAAACAGAAATGGACAAGTTCCACACAAAGTGTATTATTGCTTATCGAAATATTTACCCTTAAGGTCTATACATTCCTGCACACGTTCGTTCAAACCAATGCTGAAAACATTTTTTACCCTCTACAGCTGATATCATGAAAAAGGTTTTGGAGGTGTTCTTAAAGTGATAAAATTCGCTGACCGTGCATCTTTTGTTTGACAAGAAAAGTCATTAGGCGATAAATCGGGTGAATATGGGCAACGAGACATCAATTTAACATTTTTCCATCAAATATTCAGTTGCTTGATGTGCTTTGTAAATTTTTCCTCAAAATAGCATACAAGCACATTTTCAAAAACCTTTTTACATATTTCTTGTCACACTATTTACGAAAATGATCATTTGTTTTCTCATTTGCAACATTCTTCTTCTTGAAAAAGCTCGTCCACGACATGGACCGCGAAGTAGGTTTTTTTCGGCTATGATAAAAGAGTTTAAGGTCTATTTTTATGTATACAGCGGCGATTTGTTAATATTTTTTTTAAACTAACTTCTAGTAAGGCCTTTTTATTTATGTGTTTAATTTCTGCTATAAATACGTGCTTGTTTAGCAGCGAGAATTCAGTGTATAATTGAATGTCATAGTGAACGAGATAGTAAATAGTAAACGATGAATTTAAATAAATCCCACAAGTATTGAACATTATTATATAATAGTAATTAGTTATTGTAAATAGTGTGAAAGTGTGTAAATGAATAAATTAGTGATAGACAGTGTGTATAAATTCACCCGACCGTTAGAAATAGTTTAAATAAATAAGAGAAACTTTACAATAACTTATAGGAAACAAAAAACACATCTTTGAATATAAAATTGACTTGTTATTCAACAGCCTGTATAAAGTCTTGTTGAAAATCAAGTTTTCTGTTAATGTATAATACAGTCCTGATGTTATACGTACAATCTGGATATGCACGATTCCACGGAAAATTTCGAAGTCATTTCGACGGTCCAAAGTTCGGATTCAGGTTCAGACTGCGATAAGAGTAATGAATCAGGAGACGAAGGGACGAAATAAGGACCGTGCGAGAGGAACGATAACGGAAAAGGAAGTAACCGGCGTTGCAGGACACAATTTCCGGGGAGCATGCCTATATACGAACTGTCACTGGAGTCCAGCGACCAATTTCGAATGACCAATGGTCATCGTTAGAAGAACGTTGGGAAAAGGGGGAACGCTGGATCAAGAAAGGGGTTGTAATGAGAGAATCGATTAAAATTTAATATTCGGAAATGAAATGTTGTTTGTACGAAAATTATATCGAAGTTTCAGATAATTATATTTGAAATGGAAACATCGAAACAGGGTAACCTTAAGATAATTTAGCAACTTGGGATTTTGAGATGTTTTATTTTTTTAATTATTAACGCCCAAATGATCGAGACTCTATTATTGATGTACCTGCTAGTATAAAATGTTTTGATATTACCTTATCCCAAAACTGACCGACCAAAGATCGTTACTAATCAATAAAAACATTGGATATTACCCAAAGTTGTGTATATCAATTGGGACTGTACTACAAGAGAAGATAATCAAGAAGAAACTTCATCTTTTTAAAGGAATGAAAAAATGCAAAAGGTAGATTGTAAATTGTAAGTATTGGAGTAGAACTGAACTGAACTCTGTACTGGTACCACCAGACCTGCACTCACAAGTACACTGTAACGCGCGTTTCGATAACCAAGTTATCGTCTTCAGAGACAGACTTTTAGTTTACCCTTAGTCTGTTGATATTTGGGCGGATATTATAGGCACAAGTGTTAGCAGGAAGTAGTAGACGATTTAAATATTTACTTGTTTAAAAATCAAATAGTTTATGTAATAAGAAACGTAGTCAGTAACAATTTTTATAACTCTTAGTTTTTACTAGAAGCTTAAGATTTAAAAAACAGACTAGAAGAAAGTGGCCAGCTAGATCCCCTTATTTACCGTTGCTAGACTATTTTTTCTGGGAATATTCACAAGTTAAACTTCATAATCGGCATGAACTGAAAAAAGAATAGTGATGACAGCCTACCACATAACAAAACAGTAATTCTATATCAGCTTTTAACGATGGTAGTTTCGGATCTCAACCTAAATGTGCCTGCAGTTATCAATAAAAGCTGGTAAATAGATTTATTTGTATGTGGAGTCTTAGTTTCTGTTTGAAAAATGTATAAGATAGTCGTTGTGAAGCCTAGGCAAATGAAAGAGAAGTTAGACAATGTTTACGACGACTCAGTACCATGGTTTAGATAGTAATAAATGTTTTTTTTTTCACTTATTTATATTATTTTTATTCGTGGGGTTAATTAATAAACACTGTCAGTTACGTTCTTAATTTATTTAAACTCTACACTGATATAAAAACAAAGATCAAACGAATTCCGGGTATTTCAACAAAGGCGGCACCTTCGCTGATTTTAGGATTCTACTATATCCAAGCAGGACCGGCGGCTCCATGGCGGAGATCAGTAACAATTTGAGTAACTGATTTCAAACGTGCCTGTAACTGTTTGACTGACGAGGAGCGTTTGGGATGGCCAAAAACTAGGATGACTACCGTTGGATTAAGATTAAAGACGTAGAAGAGGCTATCAAAAGAACGTATTTAAAAGAATTATGCATGCGTGAGCTATTCGCGCATTGGGTGTGACGTTTTCTTACCCAGAACTTATTAACATGGTTTAAGTAAAATGAGAAGGATTTTTCGTATCGGTTCATGCATGTAACTGAAATGTGGTCCACCACATGATGTTATAACAACTCCACTTGCTAATATACAACTTGCACTTATGTTTTACTCTTTAGTATTCATTAAATCTTAGTAGCTCAACTACACTAATATTTTTGTGTACTCTAGAAATGTTCTCTGCTTTTACACTAACACAACATTAAATCAACTCAAAAAGTTCAGTTCTCTTGAATCCTTTAGCCGGATTCACCGATGTGGTGTGAGAGCCATTCCAGGTGGCCATTGACAAATTTTCCAAAAGTTTGGGTATCGGTGTCCATTATTTCAAAGTGCCTGTTGTTTTCTATGATACCAAGGAGCGTGAGCAATGGTACAATCCTACCATTGGATGCCATGCTAAGTGCTTGTTTGAAAAGAGGTACTTCATTGTAAATTTACAGGGTGGAATATCGCCAAAGCAACCAGTAAACTTTTCTAAATGTGATGTAACGGGTGGGCCAAAAAGGCGTACGATTTTACAAACTCTCTTGTGTTTGAATGTTATGAGATGGAGCTGCGCGGGTAGTGGGGATGAGTAACTCGGTTCTTGGAAATTTAGTGACGATGGATCACTATTACAAAAATGGCGATTTGTGCGCTATTGTGAGTGAGTTTGGATTACAAGACATAAATCAGTGTCCGAGGGAAAGTGTGATTCGATCGTGGGTCAGAAAAATCGCCCAAGACGCCCAAGATCAGCATGAACGGAAGACACAATTCAACAAGTTAGAGCTTCAGTTCAACGTAATCCTTGTCTATCGAGTCGCAAGCTATCAGTCGAAATTCTGGCCTACCCTGTATATAATTTTGGCATTAGAATATGTCACTTTCATATTGTTTAAATTAACAGAAAAGTATTCCTTCCTTTTTTTGTTTAATTGGCATGGATTGATTTAATTTTATTTAATTTAATACCTAATTGTGAAATAACTGGTGTATAAAAGTTAAAGGGCTGGTCACAATACGCTGAATTATGTCTTTCATGTCATATTCTTGTTTGATTTTAAAAATTTCATTTGAAATGTAGGACTTTAATAGTTCTTTTTTCTAAATATGTTAACATATTATTTTGAAGTAACGGTACATTTCTAGTTTAATATATTTTTGTAAATCTAACAGAATTTAAAATATCAGCCAGCTTCGTGAGCACACTGTATTGTTGCAAAATAATCGAAACGTACATTTTTATTTAATTTCAAAATTTGTTCGGCCGATATTATAGATAGTCGTCGTATTCGATATCCGTCTGAATTTCGTCTGCACATATTCGACAGATTTTATTACAGCATCCCATAGAAAACTATTGCTGTTGAATAAAAAGCTTTTTCGAAAATAAATATATTCTCTATTGTACGTTTTGCTTTTATACTGAAAATGATGTCGAAATAAGTCACTGTTGTCCGACTGAGGTTGGAGTGGTTCAGAAACGGTAAAAAACAACCAAAAATGTAGCGAAAAGAATCGAAATGGAAGGCAATGCAAACCGAAGTAAACACATAAATTTCACTTGGTGCGAATTAGATGTTATCCCGGTGGAAGTTTCGCAGAAAGCACTGGAAAAAGTAATGCAGGACAGTAATAAACGATATTTGGTATAACTTAGTTATATATGGTATGAGACGTAGCAAGTTTCGTACTTTTTTAGAAAATGTTAAGGACTGTAACAAAGGATTTTTGGGTTAAAAATTCATAATAAAAAATTTCTACTATTCATACTATTCACCTTTGAATATTTCGAAAATGTATTCCGCCATTCTTCATAAGAGAAAACAACTAGTTTCCTGGCTAATGCCTCGACGATTATTGAATTACAACTTCTCTGAAGAACGTGATGTAATGTCGATATTAACATCCCTATTGGATGTAACTATTGACTAGTTTCGACGTTATAACGTCTCATCAGAGCAGTTTAAACCCCTCGATTTGTCGCATCCTCACTTCCAACTGCGAATCATTGCTCAGGTAGAAACCTAGCATAATCGCCGATAATATAGATTCCGATGGTAAATGAGGTCTATAAAATTTATCAAAATAAACGATTCCTACTATTCACTTTTGAGAAAATTGTTACAAACCTCTACAACTGCGAGCCATTGGGGATGTTAATATCGACAAAAAAGTCATCACGCTCTTCAGAGGAGATGTGATTCAATATTCGTAGAGGCATTAGCCAGGAAAGTAGTTGTTTTCTCCTTTGAAGAACGCCGAAATTATTTCAGAGGTGAATAGTACATAATAGTACATTATATAATAAAAGTTATGATGGTAAGTATATGAACAGGTGAAATGAATGATTATAAAGAATAAAGAAGTATTGAGTCAGGGTAAAATGAGCTTCAAATTTACAGGAACTAAAATATAACGAATGGTAACTGATTCAATCGCTTTGATTTAAATGTACTGGTACTTATCTTTCGTTTTTTTTTTTGGATAAGTTGGTCCTAGATGTTAGATTTTGACTAGTGTCAAATTTAATTCAAGTGGCGTCTGTTTTGGAATACCGTGACTACGATATTATATAAAAAAACAATTGTATGAGATCAAGGCACCCAGATTTTTATAAATTTGGTCTGTTTGGTATATATTATAATGATAATGTCACCTGTATATATATAATAAGGTGAAATTTTTAGATATAAATAATATGTCATTATAAAATTATTTTAATTGATGATATTGCAAATAATAAGAAGTCAAATATCAAATTAACATACCCTTAAAACAGGAATTGGTCTTTACGTATCTTTATATCAGAATTTTGACATATTTTGTGATAGAATAAGGCATCAGTTTATAATTTCAAAGAAAATGATCAAAATGAGTTTATCGAAAAGAAAATTAAAAAGTTTAATGCAAAAAAATATGAATAAGAAGGGTTAATGTTAAATTTAGAAAATGGACAAATTATGTAATTGTATGTGGGAACTAGGCATTCAAAGAGACAGTGAATAAAATAATTATATTTTTTGAACAACCGGAAAATTTATGATTGGGTCAATGTCTGTGGTTTCTATAAAACATTAGTTACAATTGGAAAAACGACACGAATATATTAAATAGGAAAAAAAGTTAGTAAACTCGCTTTTGTCGCCTCTCTTGTACATATTGATCAGTAAGAAGATTTTCGATTGGTTCCTGAATTATATGGAGTAAAGCTGTTTGCTGGCAACCTGGCGGAAGCAATTTCTAAATAATATTTGGGGATTTAATTATAACCAACCAATAAAAAATAAACAATTTTACATGTGTTTCGAGATGTCGATCTGAAAAAATTAAGTTTGAATTAAAAATTTGATTTTTAGCCGCACATGGCTGTCAGAGGATCAGAGATCAAACCGGATAGAGTCCACGGGAGATTTCATTAGTTGGTATTGTCAGTTCGATCGGAATTATAAAAGGCAATCTATTGTGGTCATAAGTCTAAGATCAAGATAATGATTCGAGATCCATGGAATCATCTATCAGGAATTCGTCTCTGTCGATCGAAGTTTTGCTAATTGGCATCCGATGGAAAGGACCACAGTTGAGTAGGAATAAGTGATGTTTTCTGCTGAACGATAACGCGCTTGCTCACTCTGCAATAGTGAGGTAACTGTTTTAGATCCACTTACTGTCCCGACTTGGTGCCAACGGATTTACTTTTGTTTTCCCACATGAAGGAGTTCATAAAAAGGGCCTGTTTTGGGAAGGTTATCTGTTCTGCGACTAATTCGGGAAGAGGAATTTTTAAAGGCTCTATGAACGTTGTCAAAAATGTGTTGTATACAATGGCGATTACATAGAAATTTCCTCATACCATTCGACGAACTTTATACAGATTATTTGCTTTCATATTTCACAATTTTAAATTTTGAATATACTGGAAAAGAAGGAAGAATTTCGGTGGAATTGCTTAGGTTGAGATTGAGCAAAATATTAAAATTGTTGCAAACTAAGCAAATTGAATGAATAATTTTGATTAGATCGATATAGTTTCAAATAAAGGGCGATTAAGGGATATCCCCAACTTTTTAATGAGACTATAATATCACCTAATGACACCTAAAACTTGTTTGCACAAATTTTTTGGTATACTGCTTAAATGAGGTTAAGTACGTGGTATTTTTAGTCTAATAAATAACCAATCTGCAAACTGTCTCCAGTAGTGTACCGAAGCTTTGTATATTTCGAAATTTTGTCGTATAAGTTGAAAAGTTATTAAATGAAAATAATAAAAACATTCAACGGGATCGCCTGTCCATTGTCCTACCCTGTCTGTACACCTACTCTCCGGAAAAGGCGATGCAGAAAAAACCCGAAATGAGTTTTTCCGAGTGTTGCAGTAGCACAGTCTAACCAAGAGCATCTTACTTGATAGAGTTAGAGTTTTGGGTCATGCTTCTCGATCACATCTACGAATACGACTACGTTTCGAATCCATTGTAAATCTCCCCATCGGAATCGAAATATCCAATATAATTAAGTTTCCAGGCGAGCGGATTCCTTGAGAGAATTTTTAACTTGCGTTTAGCTCGTTTCTAAGGTATGGAGACCTGGAAAAACGGATGTACTGATTTATGAGGGCAATTCCAGAAGGTGTCGAGAAGTTTTAGTTGCTAACGAAAGATTTAAAATTATTTTTCTCCTAATTTAGATCATTCGAGATTAGCAATGAATAATTTGTTCGCTGGAATTGATTTTTTAAAAAAATTATCAAAGAAATCAAAATGTATTCGTTATAAAATGAAATAAAAACGCAAACTGTAGAATTACATTTGTCATGGAGAGCAGAATTGATGTCTGTTCTTTATTAATAAGAAATTTAGATCAGCGAAGGCAAATTTGAACTAATTTCGGCTTGACAATTTGCCACTATAGCCGCTAGAGTTCATAATGTCCCACTTATTCATTAATAAGTTTTGTGCCAAAAAAGTTCCCGAAATATTTAGATTTGTCTATGGAAATAATGCAGTCAAATTGAAGACTGTTTATGAGCGTTATGAGCGATTTTATGGCGGAAACAAATGAGTCGAAGACAAAACAAATGATTATGTTCTCTTTCCACATTTCTGTTAGCTGAAATCAGCAAAGAGTTTACAAAAGAAATAAACTCTTCTACAGGTTTGTGTAAAGCAAGAGAGAGCGACAATTTTTGTCTCGAGTTTTTGACTGCTAGAAGTCTTTCTATTTGTTTACATCCGCCTCATTCCTGGCATTGAGATATCCACGACAGAACAGATGAGTAGCTTTTGGGAAATGTTTCCTAGTTACAGATTAAATGTTGGGATGAGGGCAGTACTTTTCTTTTTCTTCTTTGACATTTTCCCTTGAATACGTCGTTCTTATTTGCAGTTCCCTACTCTATAGGTCAAGTACATTATATGTTTCCTAGCTATCTAAAAAATAGTCGTCTTCTACTTTTTTCTAAAGCTTTTCTCTTTGGCTTCCATAGGTTGCTATATTTCTGCAGTTCTTATTTTGTCTGCTCTTCTAATTTATAGCCATCTTAGTCAGAATTTTGTGCTACAGTAGACAATTTGTTGCTTTTAATACTTGTTTTGGTCTGGCTATGTTTGTATTTATATCTCTCACACAGGTACCATCTCAGTGTATTCCATAGAGGAAGCCCCAGAGTTAACAAAGGGGTCAAGCCTGGGTCAGTCCTGGGAAGCCTAGTTTCGGCGTACCTATATTGGCCCATGCGTGAACTAGGCTACTTAACTCAGCTTCAGCAATACCAATAATTACCCAAGCTCGGGCCAGAAAATATAGTGCAGATCATGATGGAAGCAGATTTTAAATGGAAAGCTGTTGAGAGTATGGTGGAAAAAATTCTAAAAATAAAGGAACAGGACAGTAGACAAAGAGGTCCAAACACACAGCAACATTAGAAGATAATAGATAGACCCGAACTCCTCATCCCTGCATGCAGCAGGGGAAGGGAGACGTAGGGAGCAAAACAGAAAAGAAGGAATCACAAGAAAGGCAGCTCATCACTATGAAGAAATATTTGTTAATGGTGCCATAATGACTAATGAGCGGAGCTAAGATAAAAGCGACTAACAGAGGACGTACAACCCGTCCGAGCCCCACCGCGACGCAGGAACCCGCAGTGGAGGTGAAAGTTTCCCAGCAAAACTATTTGCTGTGGAAGTGCGATAAGTCGTTAAAAAAAAAGCCTTGGCCATTCGTTGACAATCCAGGCTTGGACCAAGTTTGGGCCAATCCTGGTTAACCCAGCCTTGGACATTCATTGGGCACCCAAGCTTCGGCTGTTCTGTCACATACGGTATCTAGTTTATTCAGTGTGTGTGTGTGTTTCTTATCACATTTCTTATTATTTATTACTACTAAAAGTAACCATGTCTGATCCTATCTTCGAGTTCAAAGATGGCGTGCATTGAATAGAGAAACTAGAAAAACTAACTCAATTGTGAACGGACAAAGCTTAAATAATTTAATTGTGAGCATCAGCTCTGTGAATAAGGTTAACGATAGTGGTACAGACTTGTGTAATCTACAAGCTTTTAATAATCATAATTTGGATAATGATGATAATAATAATAATGATTCTATAAATTCTAGTGATAACGATTTTGAAAGCAGTAGTGATAATAATTTAGAAAGTGATCACTTTGAATGAAAAATAAATAAAGAAATGAGATAAAGATAAAGAAGAAAAAGTTATGTAATGAATAAGTCTTGGTATTTAACCTTGGCCCGTTCCTGGTAGTTAAGCTTGGCCCTGCCCTGGCATTTAAGCATGGCCCAGTCTGGGCGACCAAGCTTGGCCCATCGTTATCACTCCAGAGTTTTAACAAGACTGGGCCAAGCCTAGTTTGCAAGCTTGGCCCAGAGTTCTACATAGTTGGGCCAAGTCTGGGCGAAGCTTGTGCCCCATTATTCGTATTCTTATTTAAAATTTGTGCGAAAATATATATGTATCACATTTCCTGTATCATCTTTATAGGACCAGTTCATTTACATATTAAAAAGAGTGTGCGATACGTCACTTCTTTTTTTAGTCCTTCTGTTATGACTATTAGTTCCGTCGATTCGTTGCCTATTTAGTTTTGCTTTTGTTTTTTATATAATAAATTCGTTATATCAATGTATTTCTCTTCTATTTTCTTACCCTTCCATACTTATTTCCTAGAAAATATTTTGATGGATATTAATTTCAAATATAAGAAAAATTATTAACGTTCAAATTCCACAAGTTTCGATTATACTTAAAGACGAATTTTCAATCAATAATCAGTTTTTTTGCCCTACCTATTTATCGGTGGTTACAGTTTTTTTTTTAAAAATAATTTTTCTCGTATATTAGCAAACCTTAACATAAAAAGACTAAGGCCAATTAATTTTATATTATTTTTGATAAATGACTATATAAAAACGTTCTAAATTCTGTTTCCTTAATCACAGCTCTATTTTTTAATCTACGTTATTCATTTCTTCGGACCTAATCTCTTGCTCCCAAAGAACTTTCAATCCAGCTTTCAGATAAAGTATCTAATATTTCACAGCGTTAATGGCGTTTTCTAAATGAAATTAACATATCGTCATCGGAGAGCTTTCGCCCGATGATTTTCGGAAAAGCCTTTCAAACCGGCCATTCATCTCAGCCAGGGCATACGAGTCCGGAGCCCCCGGGTCCCAGAGCCCGGCATCGCAGCCCAGCCATTAGATGCTATCGTTAGTCCCTGCGTAATGGAGCGTACTTTGAGTGATGCGAGTAGCTCTGAATTCGGTCAGTCGCCGCACCTCACCCCTTTCGTGCGACTACCAAAAGAACCGAAAGATCAGGTGTGGTATAAAAAGTTTTCAGAAGCGGGATTAAGTGGTAATTTCCCAAATATCGTTCATTTAAAATTAATATTCTCCTTGTTATTATAATTAAACAAGATTGAGAACAATACAATATTATTTCAAACGATTCAACAAGGGGATAGGAGATGTTTAATGTCAAAAACAGATGTATCCTGCAGATGTACGAGGTGCGGCTATTAAGTGACGCGACAAACGTTGTTAAAGAAAAAGTACGCATGCGTCAAAGGTTATAGACAATCAGTTGTTTAGCCGAAAGCCTGCTCTTTCGAATGCAACTTCCACCGTGTATGTAGCAAAACCAGTGTAGCCGTTGTCTTCGTTTGTATAGGGATTGCTGTTTTGTTTTCTCATAAAAATGTTCTACGCTAAGATTGTAACTTGTAATTTATCAAAACAAGTAAAATGTTTGTCGCGTTTACGTGTTATTGAGTGGTTTGGGCGTTTTCAAGATGGCTCGGAAGTTATTGGAAATGATTCCCGTTCAGGTCGCTCTTCCACTTAAAAAACGGAGGAAAATATCGAAAAAGTCGGGAATCGTGTTCAATCTGACCGTCGGCTGAGTCTTCGTGCGATTGCCGAGTCTATAGGAATTAAAAAATAATGTGTGCGACATAAGACTTATTAACTATAGTAAGTGCTATACTAAGAGTTAGATTTTTTCGCCTGCCACATTCCGCTGCCTCAATGGTCAAACCTTTTTTCATCCTTGTCAAACATTAACTTCGTTAGCTGCACGTAATCTTAAATTCCAGATGTAAGCAATCTTCGCTGTACGAAATAATCGCGTTTTGGACTATTTACCAGTTAGGTAGCAACGTTTTATCTACTTGTCTGGGGACCTTGCGGAATTCCTCTTTTAAGAAGCTTGAATATAAGTACCTCTATCTACGAATAGCCTTGCACTCACTAAGGAGGTGTTCGGCTGATTAATTTGGTTCCTTGCGGAAATGACAAGGTGCTGGACACTGTCTTGGAAGCATACAAATAGCTCAACTCAGCACATCTTTCCTTAATAAAAGAGAATTTTGCGACCAAGTAGTAGAATAATAAATAATTCTTAAAATGGTGAGTGCAAAATGCTAAAAGTGTGTGCAAAGTTGGTGCTTAAAATTCTCACATTTGAATAACAAGAAGCTCGTAAAAATATTTATACTGACACTTTGTATGCGATTGTAAATGACTTTATATCACCAGTCTCGTTATTCAATAGCCACTTGTATTGTATCTATCTTTTTCCAATTGGTGTTCACGCTTTCCACTGTTTCGTTGGGTTAATGTTGTTTCAATCTTTTAATATTTCTTGGTAGAGTCTCCTGGTGGAAGATTCCCATAGCAATTCAATATTGGTTTCTTCTTCTTTTCGTTCTACTTTTCTTTCTTTGAGTTTGTTTATTTTCATTCTCATTTTTCCCAGTAGCAGACTATGTTCAATGCGCAAGCTGGTCGAAGTTATTATGTCCAGTATTTGCGTCGGGTGTATATAAGAGAGCAAACAACTAAAGCCTTAAGAATAGCAGCATGTTTGAACGAAATCATATGGCGAAATAAACATATCGGAATAGAGGCCAAATCGAGAATATACAGGGCCACGGGAAGACCCATAATGACCTACACCGCAGAGACACGTCCAGAAACGGCGAAAACCAAAAGTTTAAAATAGATGACGTCAACGAATGGGTTCTATCACGAAAGAAAGAATGGAATGAGCACATAAGTCGTATAGATAACAACAGACTGGTCAAGATAGCGCGCGATAAATCTCTATTTGGCCGAAGGAGTACCGGCCGACCCAGAAAAAGGTGGAGCGACAACCTTGAAGCAGGATAGGAGGCAAGGATGTCGAAGATAAAGCAGGCAACTAGGCCTAATACACGGAAGAAGAAGAAGACTTAGTATAGTTTCTTTATACGTTGGTTACTGAGTGTTTAAGATGCCTCCGACAATCGTGAGTCCCGCCGATTGTGAAGTACGGGCTTTTATACGATTTCTTAGTGCTAAAGACGTAAAACCGATCGGTGTTCCAACCTTTAGAATAAGTCTATGTGCCGGGAAACCCTGGAGGATTGAGCGTGTTTAGGAACTCTGATGGGTATTGCACAGCATTATCAACTTGTAACACAGAATCTATAGATCGAAACTCCATGCATTCTCCATCAAATTAATTCAACCGTTTTTAAAGAAATCAAAAAGAAATTTCCAAAAAATGGAGAAAATATGTTTTTAGATATTCACACGGAACCCATTTCTAAAAAAGAATCGCTTTGATATCTCATTTCGTCAAGAAGGATTGCTAAATATACGGTTCCGTAATAAAAATTTTTGTTCAACTCTTTGATCCCTTTCCAGGTCGAATTTTGAAAATCGCAGAAATTAGTTTTTAGGTATTTGTAGGGAGAATGTTTTAGTGCAAAAACGAAGACGATATCTCAATTAGCGGCCGAGGAAAATTTGCAAACATACCCCGTTTTACTCCTTTAAAATCGAAATTTCGCAAAACCCTTTCTTAGCGCACATCTACATACCGATACAAACATACCCTCATATCTCTATCTTTAATATCTAATATAGGGGAAACAAAGAAGCACAGGAAGATCCAGGAAGAGATATATAACTGATGAGAAAAGAGAAGCATAAGTTTGATGAGGTCCACTGGATACCTGGATGTATTGAGGTCGAAAAAGATGAAGTAGATTCGTGTAGAATTTATACTTTTTTATCGGCATATATTTAGACACATGTATGAAGTAATAATAATGTTAAAGACCGTGACCGTGAAGTCGGTCCTGTTGTAATATGTTATCGAAGCATAAGTTTGACGGATGCGACGGGTACTTTTTGTTTTTGTAAGATCTTTACATCTTTTTGGTGACTATTGTTATGGTCATTTACAGAATTCTAGAGATATCAAGAAATCGAAAGATTCAAAATGTCTTTTTAATATATAAAGCGGAAGGAAGCTTTAGCATCGCGAAGAATAAGTGAATACAAAAATGAACTAAATAGTATATTTTAAATGAATTAGACGTTACGTGTGTACATAAATATTAGGAAATAGTTAACCGTCGTCTAAATTCATCCCCCCGTTTTGTGATTAAATAAATAAGAAATCAGTTAAAAATTTTTCGATAACTTGAAAATTGTTAAAGTATCTTCAAGACTGGTTGAATTCTCATTGAGAAACAACAAAATAGAAGAGGCTTTTAATGCTATTTACCATTTTTAACTTGAATAATGTTGATGAAGAAGTATTTTTGAATTGAGTTATCACAAACAAAATATAGAATGCATTTATTAGTTGGTAGAAGAGCTACAATTTAGCCTGATAATAGATAAACAAAATTCCATTTCTTTTCGAATGAATGTATTGGTACCTGAATTTTTTATTTTGGAATATTTTTTAGTACTTTTGGTTTGACTCAGTTGTTATATACCTCTCTTAGAATATCTAGTGAAAAGTTTTTGGTTATGAGAGAACTAATGTTGTCCACCATGTAGTTTCTTGTAACATCAAATTTAGACACACTTTTACAGAACAACCGAAAATATTTATGAAGACAGGATTGGGTGGAAAGGAAATAAAGTAACTGTTCTGTGAATATGTGAGTACAGAACCGCTCAGTGGGCCTTGCTTCGAGAGGCCTCACAGCGAATACAAATCAATGGATGGAAGTTTTCCAATCCATTTCCCGACCTCCCATGGGATCCGGAAAACACTTCGCTGTATTAGGAGCACACCTGTAGTATGACGGCGAGGGGCAGGGACGTCTTTAAATGCTGAAGGGAACAAATGTCGTTTAGTTTGTGAGAATTTGTATTCAATTTGTGTAATGCAAAAAAGTAGAGAGAGAACACTAGTTTCGATTTTTTTGAGGTAGATTATAAACTAGTATTTTTATTAACATAAAACTTAACTCCTATGAACCACATATAATATGTAAGAACGACGTAAATTGTTGTTGGAAGCCATAATTTAAAAAAGAGAACATTAAAACAATATCTGTATTCTCCTTAGGCGCCACCTGTTCCTAAATTCATTATTTTATTACTAAGAAATAAAATTCATTACTTTTGTCGTGCGAATGGGTGTTTTAAGCGCTTTTCTAAATCTCTCCCCGTTGTATCAAATAAAAACAAAACGATCGATTTTGATTTTTATATTTCAAATAATATATTAGTAATAATGAAACTGTAGACTGTAATTATTATATATTTAATTTTTTGGTTCATCGATGTAAGCCACTTTTATTCTTTTTAACAATTTTGGCAAATGTTCGTCGCGTATTTGATCTCATTTGGTTTTAATCGTTTTTAAGGATATTCCAAACATGTGAAGTGGAGTCCTTTTTGATTTCCCGCAACAACTCATCGTGTTGAGGTTGAGCAACTGTGGCAGTCAAATCATTACTTTCAGTACAGTCTTCCTTTCCACTTCTTCCAAATACTCTTTGCTCAGCTTCGAGGAATGCTTTGGATCAGGCAATGCAATACGTTCTGTGTTATATTGTACCTAAAAATTCATTGAAAATCCTCCCAGGTCTCCAGTTGCCCTTGAAATGGATCTAAAATAAGTTCTTCCTTTGACCGGCACACAGACACTCTTCTCTTGGACCCAATCACTTCTAACTTTGACTCATTACTCCGGAAAACCCTCTCTCACTCTTCATATATCAATTGTTATAGTCTTTTGCCCACTGCAACCTCTCAAAAGAAGTTTTTTCACTGCCACCCTTCCAAAAAGGCCAGCTTCTGTTAATCCCCTTTTCATTGTAGCAGTACTCAAAAGCAGATCTCTAGATTCACAGATCTGAATTGCTACCTCTGGACCCAGGAGTTGCCGATCACGTTTACTGATCAATACAATACGTTTGTCTTCAGAGGTTGCGATTTTTCGAGGTAGCTTTGATCGTTATCTATCGCCAAAACTCCTGGTGGACGCCTATTTTTACACGTTGTAGTCCACGGTACGTCGAACTATTTCTAATTCGGCGGTGATAGTGCGGTTACTTTAGCCTAGACTATGAAGCCTTGTCTCAGCGGATAGATCCTTGGTATTACCCATTTGAAAACTTACAAGTCTCAATTTGCGGTAACGAAAACAATTGGTGTACGAACTTCACAAAAAAAATGGGTTAGTACTAAAAGTATAAATTACCGTATGTTCTTGCCTATCGCAGAGCTAACTAGGACTAAACTACAATCATAAACAACTAAAGAATAATAAACAAATTAGCTGGTACTTGCGAGTTTTAACTTGTCCTACCTCGGATACTATTATTTTTGGTTTGTAAGACATCGTTTCGACCTTTGCTTGTCAATATAAAAGAGAAATTTGTTCAAGTAAGTATATTTAGAATCTTTAGTCCAAAGAATGGTTTTACTAAGGTCTCAAAGAGTTTGCTGATTGTAGAGCATGTATAATTTATGATACACCTTCCATAATGTAGGGAGGAGCAAAAAATAAATTTTATTAATAGGTTATCAAAAGGTGGTGTATTTTTTTGTAAGGTAAATACGATATTTTTGTTTTCGTTTTAAAGAATTCCATGTAGACAAGGCCTCAAATATACAAAAAAAGAAAACATTTTAATCTGCCAGGAAAAGTGAGGTTTTGAATTGACTGTGACGCTAAAACGGACCTATGGTTCCGATATTTATGTTTGTCACTGGTTGGTAACAACTCAAAATGTACTATCCATCAACATAAGCTGATTGAAACAATAGCACTAATATCTCAAAAAGCTGTGTTGATTCATGTTTTGCATCAATGTGCCCATCTACCTCAATAAAGTTTAAAAATAAATTGTTTTTGACTGGACCTTTCGACCGAAAATTGAGAAAAAATGGTTTTGAGCTCTCCAAAGACCAATTATTCGATTCTGTGAAGATCATTTTGACGAAAGTTGACGAATATACTTATATTCTTAGTAATCTGCTTGTATGTAAAAACAACGACTTACCTTATACTTACTGAACTCTATAACAATTTTTCGACAAAAAATGTTAAGATTTTGTCAATACTAACTTTTCCTAGAGTCTGCTTTGATAATAGCAACTTTCTTTTTTATAGAAAAAACGCAATTAATATTCCCATAACTTAATATTAAATTGGTTATTATACACTTTAGCGGTCACCTGGTTTTATGGCTCTAGAAAATCGAAAAATGGATGGATTTTAATGATCTTGGTCTCAAAATGTTCCATTTTACGGCGGATTTATAAAAAAAAATACGAAAATTAAAAAAAAATAAATGTTTTTTACAGTTTCATGACTTTAAATGCAAAAAATGACTTTCTACATATAATCCTTCGTAACTGTTTCTGACGTCGTGGAATCAAGTTCGTATATTTTTTTTCGCAGTTTACATAAAAAAATGAATATTTAGAAAAAAAAGTTTTTCTACTATTTAAGGTTTAAAACTATTAAAAACCGCAAATTCAGCCACTACCCCCGTGTTTTTCATAAATTCGTCGTAAAATGAAACATTTTGAGACCAAAATTATAAAAAAAGTCCAAAAACTATTAACATTGAAGAATATAGTACGAAAATATTCACGAAAATTGAATGTTTTTCATCGATTTCATTTTAAGCTATAAAAACTGAAAAAATCATTTTTTTTGGATTTTCTTTAATTTGTTTATTAATTTATGTAGAATACGAAAAAAAAATATGAGAACTTTATCTGATAATGAGATAATTTTTTGTAAAGGATTATTTTGCAAAACCGTTTTTTTACGATTTAAAACAGTAAGTATGAGAAACTTTCATTCCAGCTATTTCTACTAATTTTTTTTATAAATCCGCCGTAAAATGGAACATTTTGAGACCAAGATCATTAAAATCCATCCATTTTTCGATTTTCTAGAGCCAAAAAACCAAGTGACCGTGAAAGTGTCAAGCTTTAAGCACAACTTTTCCTTATAACCACACATAGACGTTCAGGAAATAACGGAAACTACAAATATACATAAAATCAATAACAAAAAAAATATGAAAAAAACTAAATAGCATCAAACACCCTTATAGATTGTAGTGTTGTTCAAGCCTATAGAAGCCAAATTAAGCGCCATCTAGTGATAATAACGGAATGGGTGTTTTCAAATACGTTTTGTTTTGAATTCAATTATTGCAAGTTAGTTGCAGTGGCTCTTATACTGTACCAGTACTATGTAGTTTTATTTGTTTAAAATTACATAACTGAGTTACGTCTAATGTAATTTCCACTGCATTAAATTATTTCGTGCATTTTGTTAATTTGTTTTTTCATTATTATCGATAGAATATAACAAATACAACGTTTTGATATTACAACCCCAAAATGCTTATTCACTATACCACCGCAAATAAGTCGGTAACAACAACAATGGATAATCAAATTAACAACATTGAAAACCGCAACAAAGACGGAAATATTTCACTAACAAAAAATTTATCATTGTTTCTAGATGGGTGATTGTTCCTAAAAAAACATTGAGAACCGTGAAATTCGATTTGATCGCATTTAACGCTCTGAATATCTACCGCGTGAAAGATCGAATTAGAAATATTTTAGATACATAACAAAAAAATTGACGATAATGTTTTCATATCTAAATCCATTATTCAATATTAAATTAATTTTTTTAATACTTTCTTATAATATAATCAAACAAATGTAATATTCATTTATTTTCTACAGATTTTCGTTTAGGTCATTTTGATAATGGCACCGCTACGTACAAGTACATCCCGGCTGATTTTTTCTATTGTATCCAACAAGATATCCGGTATACAGATTCCTTGCAAGGAGCGGCGCTAGTGTATATGGGTCAAGTACCAAAGATTCTATACCAATATAAACCCATTCTACCATCTCCCAAGCGGAATGTATGCGTTATTCAATATGAGCGGCAAATACCGCCGAAACTATAAATGTGATTAACACAAACACAAAATGAACACACGGCACACACTCATGAGAACGAAGCAAATAATCTGTCGAAAAATGCACCAAAATCATTCCGTTTAGAAATTAGAGCTGAAGAAAATACAAAACCGCAACCGAGTACTCAAATGGAAGTCTACGTCTGGTCTAGATACTCAAAACAGTTCGTTAACTACTACCGTGAAAAATCTCGCAGAGTTTCTGACGGAGTATTGTCACTTAAATGAATACATTGAAAGAATGAAATATACAACACCATCAACTGCAGCCGCCTCTAACATCTTTACTAATATTATTGGACGATGTTCTGGGGCTGTAAACCAAAGTTAAATAATAACGCTTCTTTAAAATAACCGTCGTATTTACTTTATATTATATGTTCATTGTTTATTTTATACCTATGACGTTACGCAATATGGCGGCCTTACTAAAATGTTGAAACTACCTTAAAAATTGAAAATAAAAATTATAATAAAGTTGTATATGAATGATCCAAAACTATTTTTTTCTAAAACCATGCAAATACCCTGTTAAGCGAAAGAGAATACGTTTTTCATTAGTCATTATAGTGTTTTAGTTTTTGAAGATATCCGATATTAATTCCTAGATATATAGTACATGTACGGACTCTAAATGTCGCAAGCCATTAGATTCTCGAGAACCACTTCTACAACAGATTGATAATGAAAGTAGACAACAATTTAACGACAATAGACAAACGCAAAATTGAGATTCCGACATTCAGACATTTATCAGTCTGGTAGGTAGATGAAAACATCAGTTGGATATGAAAGTGGGTGTCTGCGACTCCCGCAGGGTCCGCAAAAGGGCCGGCGCACTACGGGACGCCAGCGGGGCTTTAATTAAAGGGATCCGTGTGCCCCTTTAATGCGTCGTATCTCTAGTGTGCGCGATTAAGGACCTGTCAAAAACAGAGAAATTCATTTTTTCGCGTTCGTTCTCTAATTCCCTTTTTATCAGCTAAACGGCATTCATTTCGACGTATCCGAAGTGGCGTTACCGAGACACTAACATTAAGGGCGTTGGTAATATTTCGAAGATGTGTAATATTTTGATTTATATCCGTGGACATAGATATTCATTTAGTTATCACTTAATATGTTTGATACCAGTATCAGACTTACTATAAATGTTGCCCCTTTTTAATTAAGTTATTTTACCTGTAAGATATTCAATAGGCGAAGTTTTTTTTGGAAATAACACATAGTAAAAGACCAAAAGCAAAATTTTTTCTACTTGATTCTAATTAGTTTTATCTTTAAACTACTACTTTCTTATTATTTAATCTTTATTTTTGGTGGAAGTTTGAGGAATTTCATGTTTTAATTCAACCCAAATATGTATTTTCTTATAAATGTTTACCTTAAATCCCGAGAAAAATATTCAATATATTTGTTTTATCTGTATTTATACTTATATCAATTTTGATGAGTTCTTTTTAATTATATTCATAGTATATTGTGCAAATATAACAAAATCTTTCCTATTCACGTAGTTAATTTATCCTTTAATGTCTTATCTCTACTGATCCTATCTCTCTGTCAAATGCATTATCCAAATCGATGAAACAGATCTGTTTTTCTTTAATTTATTGTTGGAATGTTATTATGTGATATACGTAAAAGATTTCAAAGTTAATCGCATTTAAAACTGCACTTTTGATACTTATTAACTCATTTTTGAAATTATTTTCTTGATGTTTTTTGACAATTTTTTGAAAAAAGTTCATAATCAAGTGACTATTGTCACACCATTTGCTATTTTCTCGCATTTGCACAACACTAATCCAACCACTTAAGAAAAATAAATGGAATTCCAGTCAAAAATCGGATTAGGCCGTTAGGCAATTAACACAGTCGAAATTTAGTACGGGTGTTGAATGTAAATTCTCATGAAAAAACTGCATAGGGTCAGTTTTAAGTGTAAAACATTTGAATTTTTGCCAAAAAAAAACGATGTTTTTAGAGTTTTCTATTGAGTGCAATATATCTGTGATGACGGTACTTACATTGTTTGTTTTTCTGGAAATATTACTCACTTTATTACTCCAAGACAAGCAGGAGTATTCTAATTAACTCAATTACATCCCATCAACTGTACAATGTCTCTGCTTAAGCCCAAATTATATATTATGATTTTTTAATGATATTAATATAAAGTGAAAGTCAACTTAAAACTAGTAATAACTAATAATCTACATCCCAACCGAAATCTCTAGATCTAATCGGAATACGTTGGTATAAAGCTAAACGATATTTATATGAATTAACAAATCTTGGGTCGTCACAAGAATCACACTTTACGACTAAATATCCTCGGTACGAGTTTCTGGAAAAACATGATTTCCACGAAAATTCAAACGTTTCACAAATAATTTTTGGCAGTAACGCTTCTTATAATGATGGTGATGTATTCAGGGTGATATATATCCTTTTTTTGATGCGGCACTGTGAATGCTTAGTCTTCATAGATGATTTATTAATCCCCATCCTTCCAAAAAGTTCAAGATGTGGGATGGTTCCAGCTGCCAGATCATGTTCTATTTCATACACCACTAGAGTAATGTTCCGAAGTTAGTATACACACATCGAGAGAATGTGACTAGAGTATACTTATCAAAATCTATCTATCTAAGTCAATTTTTATCATTTATGGGTTTTTGATGTGAAATTTATTCAAATAAATTATTCCTTTAAACTGCAAAATATCGTAAGTTCATGAACAGTTTTTAATACTTGTAGAGACATCTTTCAAAAGCTAGCAAGATTGATATGAACCTCTTTAGTAGACTTCCTCCTAGAAAATTTCAACAAATCGACCTACGAACTTTCGAAATTTTACCATCGATTCTCTGTTGAACCTACGGTCAATTAGATATTCATTGGATATAGTTGCCCAGGAGTATGTTTATCTCTATCAATCTCTTTAGATTGTACCAGCAACTGTTGGTTTCTGTACCCTTTCTGGTATCTATTCTCCTGTAGCCGATTCCACAAAATAGTTCAGGTTCTATGAAGGGTTTATCAGCCTTTATTTTAGTATGTCTGCCTTCTACCATCTAGTGTGTCCTGTAACCTACAGGGAAACCAAGGATGATAAAAACCCTCGCATTTCCGAGCAAAACTACTAAGTTTCAATTATGTTCAACATAGTTTAATCTGTATACACTTGTGTTTCACGGTATGTCACATGGTGATCTTTACTCGTATGACAACGGTTTTCTAAGTACGATCACCATCGAAAATGTCTAACTTTATGAAGGTAATGTTAGATTTGACATATTCATATGTTGCCATATCAAAAAACTCAAGTAGCAGCCCATTTAAAGAAATAATTTATATTCATTCCTTTTTTTTTAGTTTATCTTCATGACTAAACTCCAACGTACAGAAACAAGCAATTTTAAAAAGTTGCTGGTGGCCTAAAGCTGGGGAGAAAAAAAAGCAATTACAAAAAGGGATGCAGATGGTTGATAAAAATCGGAGGATTTTTTGCTTAATCTCTCTGAATAGGCTCGGAGCGTTAGCGTCAGAATTCTGTAATAGAGGCAACGAATAAATAATTTTAAATCTTATAAATCAATAGAAAATATAAATTTTTTTTTATCCTCCCAATGATAAAAATTTGGATTGTTTCACAGAAAAATTATCAACAGTTTTGATTATATTTATAATATCTACCAGATGATATATTTGAAGGGTACACAATTTAAAATTAATTCTTGTCAAATTCAAATATTGCAAGCAGTGTTAAAGTTTTTCGAATATATGCGTTCATTTTAATGGAGACACAAAATGGAACCCATGGATAAGCAAAATACAAAATAATAAAGAAAGAAATGATGTTCAAAAAGACACTTCTTCTTTATTTCTCTATCACGTCTCCGTAACTTTTGGTTAATCTTCATCAACTCCACTCTTTTCGGACTTTGTGCTTCCATTTTCCACTGCTAGAAACCAATACCAGATAAGTTTGCTAAGACGACAGCTATACATATTTTTATATATAATCTCTATTCTTAAAGTTCAGTTATTTATGTCTATGTTTATTTCATATTTTTCTCATTTTTTTCAACGTTCGTCCTTGTCGATGCTTCAGATCCACGTTGTAATTTTCTTCCCATTATATACCTACTGCCTGTATAATATTTGTCTTTCTATAAACCTTACAATGATTTCGCCTTCCAGTTTAACTGCTGTATAATCTTCACGTGAATAATTATTTTGGTTAATGCTTTACCACTACCACTTTATTTTAAATTATCACTCAATGTGTTGCTTTTAATAGATCTGTTGTTATAGCTAAAAATTTGACTTGAGCTCTTATATTTTGTTAAAATCATATTAATTACTGTTCTTAGTAATCTTCTAATCTTCCTAATTTGCTTACCATGTACTTTCTAATTACTATATATTAACAAAAAAAAAAACGCAAGAGAACTACTTTGGATGTTAGGGATAAATCCCGAAGACTCACCAGAAATTCCACATCTACAAGTCTGTAGTCAAGCCTATATGGAATTGAGCTATACGGTTGTGCTTCCAAATCTAATATAAAAATTATCCAGAGATCCCAATCTACAATACTAGCTGCTCCATCCCATGTAGGAGCCCCCAGACTTGAACGACGGGGCTAAGCTTGGACCAACGCTGGGAAACCCGGCCTTGGAAAATCAATAATGACCCTGGCCTGGTTGAAGTCTGGGTAACTTAGCTCCGGCCAACCCAAGCCTAGCTGAACTCTGAGCGCCCCGACCTCGGCCATCCTATAGTCAGTTAGGTTCGGTAGAACTCAGTTTTGTTCTAATATCTGATCCATAATAGATGTCTTAACATTAAAAGTAATAATTTACTATGAATAAAATTCTATTATGCACGAAAGACAATAAAAAGTAGAATAATAAAAAATAGGTTCACTCCTTTATATGTTTAATTAATTAACTAATATTTTTATGTACGAGTACATTAATTAGTAGAGTACATCAATAAAAATTTGTCATAAAACTATTACAAGCAACCAGGCCTGATCCAGGCCTGCAAGCGAGGGACATTGTTATCATCCTAGAGTCTTACCAAGTTTGGACCAATGACGGCTTCCAAAGTAGGGCCTGAGTTGTACATACTTAGCTTAATTCTGGGCTTATACTGGGCCCATCGTAAAATCGAATATGGGATAGTATCAAATCTCAACGTGCACGTGGATCTGGGAGTACCACCAAGAAGTTATCCGAAAAAGAAACGCAAAAAGACTTGGCCAATATGAAGTATTAGAGGTTATATGACAGGGTACCTCATCCGACATTATAGATGTTAGATTATCTAGACAAGCAAGTAAATTAACTCAAAGAAAGTGAATAAATATTCCGATTGTTAATAAAAGTTCCCTAATGCTTCAGTTGTTTCGTCTTATTCGTGACCAAATATTAAGCAGTTTGTAAAATCGTCGTACTTAGGCTGAACTCTACATGGAAAATCTCCTTAAATTTATCTGTTTCAGTTACATTTTCATTGTCTTTGCAAATAATATTACAGGTAGATGTTTCAATATCACTTTCTTCTCTAAAAATTTTATCTACCACTTCTATTTTTGAAAGATTTTTGTGATATTTGGGGATGGTATCTTACTATTTTTCGATTAGAAGTTATTCTATTTTTCTCAACGACTGCATTTCTTGAATAATGTCAATTAAATGTTATTTGAAAATCGAGTTATTCCCATCAACGCTAAGTGACCAAAAATTATGCAGCATTAGATACCGAGTATTAAATTTAGCAGCCCCTCGAGCTTTTCCCATTCTATACATATTCATATAATAATAATCACATCATGCATGTGTCATTTGAGCCCTGTAACTACATTTCCTGGCCATTGTTGGTGGGTTATCGTTCCCCCCTCTTTGTCCTTCTCCATTTACCCCTCGCTACCCTTTTGCACTTACATCGTAATTCTCCCCTGTTTTTAATGTCCGGATTCAGGAAAGTACTGACAACATTTGAAATGAAATTTAAGTATATTTTCAAATATTTTGGTTCTAGATCAAGTTTACTCTAAAGTTGAGAAACAATTTTTATTTGACGATTTCTTTAGATAAGTACTTATTATTTATTTAGTAGTTCTTGAACTTATTCATTCAAAAAACTTCGTGCAGTTCATCTTATTTTTCAATAAAATAATTGATTACGTTTGATAAGTAAAAGTCGTGTCCAGCTTCTGTGATCAAAAATCCTATGTTAGATATTTTTCTGTCGGTTCTTTCAGCTTCAGCTGCAACAGACTCCTTTTGATGTGGATTTGATCTTAGGAAAAAGGTAGAGCTGGCATGGTGCAAGATTAAAACGCATTCAAAGTGTCAATACAAATATTTTTAAGAACTGCTTGTTGTTCTAATGCACACACTTTTAGCAAGTTAAAATTTAGCACTCAAAAACACGAGGACGTGAGAAACCTTCATTGCCATACACTACATTCAATAAATTATGATGTTAAGTGGCAGTTTTTCCAAGTTTCATGTGAAATTTCACAATAATCCGCTGCTAAATTTTTACATCGATCATTTTCAAGACAAAACAAAAAAACAGTCAATGTACAAACGAAGGCAACGGCTACACTGGTTTGTATACAGACACGGTAGATACGGCATTCGAAAGAGTAAGATTTCGGCTAAACAGTCGCTAATCTTTGATGCACGCGCATTTTTTCATCACGCAATACTTTTTTGGATCATATTGAAACAAAAGAAGCTAAGAAACCAAGAAAAGACTAACGGATTGAGGAGGTAGAGGACGAAATAAAAAGAAATCCCCGGAATCAATGGAAGTAATTAACAGGGACAAAAAAGCATGAAAATAGTGGTCATCACAGGACATGCATCTCAACGCCTGAAATGGCATGACGATAAGACAAGGAGAATTAATTTCTTTATACAAAAATGTTTTTTTAATGTGAGTAATTTTTTAATACTAAAGCAGTTCTCTCTCTACACGCACTCAGTCCGGACCATAGTTTTTGGTAAGAGGACGAACGAGAGTGTATCATAAGCAGTTGAGCGAGAAATTTGATGGGTATGGAAGATGACAACCATAAACAATGAGTTACTCGATTGATGGGTTTTTCTTTTCCTTCCGATAGAAAATGTTTCCATGTTATGTAGCGGATATTTTCTTCCCTTTAATGACGAGGTTAATGACAAGAAGAATTTATACAAGGACAAATCAAAAGCAAACCAAAGCGTTTTCTATTATAATTGATATATATGCCCATTGTTAATTGAAATTGTTCAATAATAATAATTAAAAAAAGAAGAGCAAAGATATCGCATTAATTTTATTTCTACTGAATTTTCGTGAATATTGAGGCACTTGTCATAACGTGGCACCAGTTTTTGAATACCCTCCTAATAAAATTCTGCCGCCTGACTTCTTGTTAACCACTGTTTTGAATTCGTTATCGTCTTGAAGACGCTGACCGCTCAGGTCATTTTTCAAGTGCAGGAACAAATGGTAGTCGTAAGACGCCAGATCAGGACTGTAGGGAGGATGATCTAGAGTTTCCCATTGAAAAGATTTAATGGTCCGATTAGCCACATGTGGACGGGCATTGTCAGCAAAACGATACTCTGCACTCACCCCTTTCCTTACCATTCTATCACTTTTGTCCGTAAACTTGACAGATCTCACGATGAATATCGATTGGTTTTACGCCTTTAGCACTTAGAAATCGTATAACAGCCCGTACTTAACAATCGGTGAGACTCACGATTATCGGAGCCATCTTAAACACTCAGTGAACAACGTACACAATGAAGAATCAGACTGTAATGGCGTCAGTGCGTAGACAAGAGATGTAGGCAACCAACACGCATGTGCGGAACGCTGACCTTGGAATTGCGGCGGCGGAATCGCAAAACGGTACTTATTTAAAAAATATGCCTCGTATATCGAATTGTCTAGACATTGCGTTCAAACGTATTCGATGCAGTTCATGTCTTGTAACCGGGCAGGCCATTCTAGTTTTCCAATATCGTAAAGTTCTAATTTTAACGTCACGGTAAAAAACTGGCATTACTGACAATTAAATAAAAAACATATTAAGTGGTCATTGTAGTAGTGATTAGAACGATGAAGTCTACGCAGCCAAGAAAATAAATTCCACCACCAACGCTGATCAAATCTACCAAAAGCAGTTACAAGAAATTATTCATATTATCTTTAGCCTCTTTCCATCCAAATGGATGGATAACCTATACTAGTTAGCTGTGTTAGCTTAAATCAGCCATAAGTAACTTTTTTCTGAGTGATTTGTTTAAAATTATTGAACCAGTGACGTTATTTAAAGCCCTATTGATACGAGAAGCCTAGTTAGTTGGGGTCTTCCTTGGAGTAACCCACAGAAAACGATCTTCAGCTTGAGTTGTGGTTGTGTTGTCGCTCTCCACCATGAACATATTATAAGTAAACACTATTCGTCATTACACGCTTTTTCTTCAAAACATTGGACCACACATTCAAAGGAAAGAAATAGTCTAGAATACTTTTAAGAGTAAACAAATTTTCATGTTTGAAGTTGTGCGATAAAAGTTGATTGGACCAAGATTTCTTTTTATAGAAGAAGGTTTTGAGTAAGTACATCTTTGCTTTTCACCCATCATTTCCCATACTTATTTTTACCTTGAAGGTATAGTTTTATTTCTTTCTGTAGATGTACATTGCACCGAAACATATTGATGGGTAGCAATATTTGAAGTTTTAAATATTTAGTCAATGCCATTTGAAATTTTCGAATTTAGTCGCTGTTATTTCGTTATGCACTTTTAAAAAATTATTTGCAATCTATGAAAATCCATTTATTACCCAAAATAGAATAATAATACGAAGGTATATTGAACGAAATGTACTCCTGGATTGAAAATTTACATAAAATTTAATGTAAAGTATAATATGAATAAATAAAATCGGAGTTGATTTGAAAATTCGTAATTCAATATTTCTATTGATATACGTATTCGCAATTCTAGATTAATTTTGTTTTGAAAAGTATCATTTGGACGTGATAAAAACTAAGTAAAATTTGTGATATTATTATTAGACTTGTCAGTTTCCATTTTGTTACTGTTTTAAAATAATTGTTTTAAATATTTAATGTGGTTGATTAATTTTCAACACTCGGATGAAAAAGCTTTGGCATAAAAGTAAATTCAATTATTTTCCTATTCAACATTATGACAATATTTTTTACACTTGACTTACGTGTCGAAATAGAAAAACTCTAAATTTATATTTAGTTTAAATTCTTCAAGTCATACACTTAAATGAGTAACCAACATCAACATGCCTAGAAACGACGGAAACATGTAAATCATGTACATTGGAAAGAAATACGAGGATGGTCTCTGGCCTGATTTGGAGATGGAGGTAGTTGCTTGAAAAATAATACAATCAAAACAGCATATGTTTCAAGTTTGTTTAGTCTTTGTTTGGCAGCCATCAATAGTGAAAGTTTTTAGTGAGTTTGTAAACATGGAGAAAATTGGTCATCGTTGTGTGATACAATACTTTTATTTGAAAGGTCTCAGCCCAACTAATACAAAAGCTGAACTAGATTCTACTTTGGGCGAGACTGCTTCTTCATTATTGATAGTAAAACAGAGGCCGTACGACCTGTGAAGACCAGCATCAAAGTGGTGGACCAAATAAGGTGACGACTCTAAAAATGTTGAAGAAAACCCTCAAACTGAACGATCGTCGACTCAAACATAGGTGCTACGTTTGCTCAAAATGGAAAAAAAATGTTTCCATCGATTATTTGGCAATGTTTCATAGAAATAAAGCCAAATTTTTGCGCCGTTTCATAAATCGTATATGAAACGTGTGTCCATCACTTTACACCCCAAAACAATGGACTAAAAATGGAGAACCGGCTTCAAAGAAGGCAAAAACTATTCCATCTAGAGGTAAGATCATGGCGTCGGTTTTTGGGCATGTGCGTGGGATAATTTTCGTTACCTATCTTGAAAAAGAAGAAACTAACAACGACGAGTATTATGCGAACTTATTGCAACATTTGTTAAAGTAAAAAGTGCTACCTATTTGCCAGATTTAGCCCCCTCTGATCATTTTTTGTTCCCAGACTTCGTAAAGGCATTGACCTTGAACACCATTAACTTTATATTGTATCTAGATCCAAAAAAATGTACACATTCGATTTTATTTGATAACAAATAAAATTTATCTTAATTTAATTATAAGTGATTAATTGTTGAAATGATTATTAACTAAGTATTTTATACATTGGATCAAATTGGGCGTTATTCGTTTCACAGAAAGCTGATACATTATATTAATTTGTTCACATATCTCTCATAGAGGGCGATAGTTACACTGTTTTAGGAATATTTTGTTTTAGAAAAGTTGACGTAATAACTGATACTAAGACTGTTAGAATCAATCGCTTTTAGATATTACAAGATATATAAAACAGTTAGAAGTCGTTGAGGAGCAGATTTGGAAAATACGGTTATGGCAGCAATACGAATTTGACCATTGTTTAGTTGACTTGTGACACGGTGTATTGTCTTCGAGAAATAACTGCTTTTTATTTGTGATTTCTTTGTCTAATCGCTCCAATAATAAATACAGTTTTTTCTTCTACCAAATACAAATAGTAAGCTGTGTGAGTTTCCAAATACAGAGACTATAACCTTGCAAAACGATCGTTCCGAGGAGTCGGAAACTGGAGGACGATCCGTAAATGACGTTATTTTACCTAACCAGCTGTACAATTTACAATATGACTATGGTCACTATAAAAACTGTAAGTTTAGTCTTACTGATACCACAATATATCAAAATAGAACATTTGTTAAACTGATGAAATCCTATACTAGGGACAAGTGAATATAACTTGGAATAATGGAATCAATGTTCATAACAATTTGACCACATGATTTTTGATGCTTCTATTATGGTCCATAACTTTCTACAAAGGCTTTAAACGTTTACCTGTCGTTTCCATCAACGTGAAACGGGAGTTTCTGCATATAGAACTAAAAAAACAAAATACCGGAATATAATCTAAGCTAGACTAGAAATGAGAATTCAACTTGCTTTTATTAAGGCAGACCTAACTTGATTAATGAAGAATAAAAAGTAATTTTATGTATTTTCTCAAATGAATTTTATTTCACAATTCGCTAAAAACTATTAACAAACAAAAGTTATATAACTGCGACTGCTTCTAGTTTAGGGTTCGGTTAAAAGTTTTTTAAAAGGTTCCCGACCATAATAAACGTAAAGAACGCGATATGTAAGTGGGATTGTACTATAGGAAGCAAAAGAAAGAGCATTGATTTACCACTCTCTTTCTCTCTACTCGTTTTTGAAATCAAAACTTGTTATTCTCCTTCTTTGCTGTTCTCGCCATGGCGCTCAAATTCTCTTTTTAACAGCAGTCCGGTCCCATTTGAACTAGCTCGCACTCTTTATATATTTATAATTAACTCTATTAGGTAACGGTCCAGTCACCAAAACAGTTTGAGAGCCGCTAGCCCGAAAAAGCTAAATCCACATTTTTTTCTGTGATTTCGTTTATGCCTCATGATAAAATAAAGTATCCGATGACGTAGGTATACAATTTTTATATATATAATTTTTGATTGATTAAATTAGTGTAAATTAATGTATTTCAATCTATTCGAAAAGAAAATGGATTATTACGGCCCATTTCTATGAAACACTAGAGTGGCAGATTGAATAACTAGAATGATAGTGATCAATATTCAGGAGAGTGAGCCTTCGATTTATATTTGCACTATAGTTCTAATATTGTTAGTTTTTGCTAAATTCTTGTTGTCATTTGTCAAAATTTTAAAGAAATTGTCAATACGGTTTTTTTACCTAATTTTTGGTTATGATGTTTATGGTAGGACTGTCATGGATGTCACAATGACATTTTCTGTCATTGTCAATTATGATGAAAATAGAATATTGAGGTTTCAGTTTAATAAAAATGACTTATTTAAGAAATAATAGAAAAAATAAAATTTAAATGTCGTTTCTTTGTTTAGCACATGTTTATTTCAACAGAACCAGACTTATAAAATGATATTTAGAGTTTATTTCGACTAAATAAAACTATTCACATCTCCTAATTCATTTAATCTCTTTATTTTATCCTCATCAATATGGCGGTCTGGAAACCAAGCCCAATTTCTATTATATATAGCGGTTTGGTTCTCTTGCCCGGATAATAAGTGTTTGAAATAGCCGTGGCGCGGCACTGCTATCTAGAGATGCTAGAGATGGACGTGGGTAGAGCACGGTTACATGTAAGAGCGTGGGGTAAGGCAGAGATGAAAATTTGACATCATCTTTACTTCTATTATTATTTCTTTCCTTTAACTACATTTATATAATTACGTTACGTATTATCTACTTTCATTTATAACAATTCATTACAACTTACGGGAATAATAAATGATTTGACACCAATTCTTTATAACAACGCCGACAAGGCGGCCACAGAATGAGGTAATTTGGCGCCCGTGAAACGAAACCAACCCGCTAGCCTCGTTTCTAGAACTCTATAAAGGACCGTGATCAAAATTTACAATGACAGACAACGTCATTGCGACACCCATGACAGTTCTACATTAACTTTATAACCTAGTTAATTTAGTTCCAGGACTTATGTCAATTCATCCACAGTTTGACAGTATTCCAGAAGTTGAATGGCTTCGAGCTTTTTGCAACTTACTACACTGTATAATTCTGAATAATTTCAGTGAATTTTCTTTTCTCATTCATATACCATACACAAAAATTTTTGCCCACCCTATAATCAATTCAATGTATCTTACAAAACCAAAAATACAGGTGTTAGTTATTCCAGGTATAACAGCTCAATCAATCAATGAATCGAGGAATATATCTTCTACTTCTTTTAAGATGTCAAAATAAACTTAAGAGGTTGAAGAGGACAAGAGAACATAAAAATTGGACGCATGAAGAGAGGGAGAGAGTTTTATAGAGTGATGGGTCAAAGTTTGAAGTTTTTTGGTCTAAGATAAGAGTGTCAAAAGAAGAACGGATGTTGGATCTATGTATAAAACACGGCGGAGGCTGGGTGATGGTTTAGGGATGTTTTGGAGGAAAAACAAATCGAGACCTGGTACAAATTTGAGGGATTTTGAAGAAAGAAAGCAATGAAAAATATTAAAGGAAAATGTAGTCTGGTCAGCGTATGATCAGCAGGAAAATTATCTTTGAGAATGACAACGATTCCAAGCATTCTTCGAAGGTGTGCAAAGAGTATTTGAAAAAATTGTAACGAAAGAATGTACTGGAAGTAACAGCCACCCGACTTTAACCCGATTGAGTTGGGGGACAAATTGGAAAGGGAAGTCGGAAAGCAGAATACCACGAGAAACGAATGGAAACAGACGGCGATTATTTGTCGAAATTATTAAAGAATCGATTAATCAAAAAATTTATTATGAAATAATTACAGTTTGCAGTTTTATTATTATAATATTCTTGTCTATATATGTTTTTTTGAAATATAAATATCAAAATCGATCGTATTGTTTTTATTTCTTGTGTATAATGCGAGATATAGTGTAGGCAAAAAGTTTTGACCGATGGTGTATCTATTATTAATAAAGGATTACGTAAGGATTAGGTTAAGTGACGGGTTATGATTAAAAACACAGTTTATATAAGTACACAAGATGTAGCATTTAATGCTCACGTTTCAAAAAACACTATACAGAGGACACTGCGTTACCAAATTAGTTAAGAGGTATTCTCGTCCCATAATCGTTTATAATATTAATAATATACTTTCATTAAAAGCAGAACACAATAAAAGATTCCTCTTTATCTCTCTCTCTCTCTTTCTTACTTATTAACACAGAGGTACGTTTTTTTCTCAATGATCTGTATTGATTTTACTCTCAATTTATTATTTTTGTATGTTTTATTTTCGTATACATTGGATAAGGCGATGATTTTTGATGGGAAATCACTCATAAACGAACAGCCAACATTCTTTCGGAGGTATATTATGTACAATAATATCGTGGGCAGGCCAAGACGGGGACTTTTTATAGAAATGTCAGTACCGAAATTACCACCAAAACACTCAACAGCAAAAATGTACATGAAGAATAATGAAATATTTAGATTTGTTTTTCCAATATTAACAACTAGTTGATTTCGTATTATTGATGTATTGATAATTTGAAAATTTACTAACTTGGTGTGTATTTGGGGTAAGAAACAGTTGGTATACAATGTGTCACTAGGCGTTTAATATACTTCATACAATATATACAATATTTATCATTTCAAAAACTATAGAAAACTCTTTAAAATGATGTAAAATAATAAAACCCCATCGAGACCTTGCACCTTTAACAAAGGTAACGAAAAATATGTGAAAGATAAACATTTAAGTTAGATTTTATAATCTAGAAAGTCATCAAGTTTGTTTCTTAAATTTTAATCACCGCTGATAAATTTTGTCGATTCGATGGTTTTACAAAAAAAAATACCGACTCGTTTAATCAACAATAGGGTGATTTACTAATCTATTTAAGTGAAAAATGTTTTTACAACAAATGTTTACAGGTTCTATTGCACCACAACACCCTATATTTCAGAAACAAACTTCAAAACCCCGATAAAAATGTGTTACTTTACGCCTGCTCGCAATATAGTATCCGATAATAATTATAATAATAAGATTAGCCTACATAACATCACTAAGTTCGTATACGTTTGTATTTAGCGAAAAGACGTAGAGTTCGTTAATTTTGTTTTATAAATTAAAAGAGAAATCTCAAACTAGATATCCTTAGAAACAACAATAAACAACAACATAAAGTTAAATGTACAAGGGGGTTTCTAGTTTGAGGAATATTAAACCATTTATCAGGGCATTTGTGAGTAGATTTTTTTTATAATCCTCAATTATCCAAATTAACAAGACCTAGGGACATAGCTGCTGATTTTTTTATTAATTTCATAAAATATATTATTGAAAAACAATGATATTTAATGGAAGCAGTTTTGTTAATTATTGGATATAAAATATTCTTTTAAATTCAATTAAAGGAATATCCTATGCAATAATAATCGATAAATTTTAAATTATATATATTAGGTTATTTGAAAAGAAAAAAAAAACTATCGAGAAACTGGAAAGATTGCTGGATAATATCAATATTTAAAACAGAGACCATTGATATGTTTAGCACAAACTATAGAGTTAAATACTGGAAAAGACGTTAAGAGATAGTAGCCTTCGACACTATAAAAAGAGCAGAAATATGGAAACGAATTGGACTAAAAGGAGCAATCAGAAAAAAGACAGTAAGGGCTAAAATACAGGAATGAAGAAGCATGAAACAAAGCATAAGTCCAGAATTATAAAACAGTTAAACACGATAATAGGCTACCTCAATCATGAAGGGGATAAAGCAGAAACAAAACTTGAGTACAGAATTATAAAACAGTTAAAGAAAACATTCTGATACCTGCAAAAATAAATTAATAGAAAAGAAGTGAAGATGATTAAGTATGAATTAAAAGATGAATATATAAATGGAATCAAATGCAAGGCGAACCACTGGAAAGAGTAATTGCTTATAAAGATCTAGGAAGGTTCGGATGATAAATAACAAATAAGAAAAATAAATAAACGAAACTCTACTAGACACTAAACAAGAACGAACGGGAACAGATATTGAAATGAAAAGATGCATAATACAATAACGATAACGATAGTGATATATACAAATGAAAGAAAGAAGGAGGAAGACCAATAAAATGAAGTACTTAAAAAGAATAGCGAAAGTATGTATAAAAAATGCAATAATAAACAAAATAAATAAAAAATAACGATGTTAGTACGTACCATATATCGCCAAAATAATTGAATTCGGACAAATTTGCAAGCAGTATCATCAGAAGAAGAGGTAAACAGAGAATAAAGTGGATAGACCAAGTTAATGGAGATAGCAGATCCGGAAGAGAAAAAAAAATGATTTATATCTATTTTTTAACTATTTCATTTTCTTTATTTATATTTAGTTTTGACAGCTTTTACTACGTCCTCTCTAGAATGATATGGATTACGTAAAAGGAAGCTCTAATAGGTTTTGACGCTCGAAGAAAATAAATTTAAGTATAAAATAAGAATCTCGAATAATTAATCTCAAAAGCAATATTATGAGTGAAGGAGTTCTTTTAAAACAAAGATTCATACTAGAAACTCTCAATTTGCAGGTCTATATATCATTTTTTTTATTACACTAAAACTCTAAATGAATTTTTAAAAATCACTTCACCTTAAATCAGGTGAATAAAATAACTAGTATAAGATAAAACATAGAGGAGAGAAATCAATTACGCCCTAAAATTACTACTAGGCATTCAAAAAACTAACCAGATTAAAAAATTGAAGACGAGGAAATTTAATGTGTACTTGTGTACTTTCGATGTTTGTTTGCATTTATATAAAAACTATTAAAAAAATTAATACAATTAGAGATTTAGTTTACTCCAAGTATAAGAAAATATCGATCATATTACAAGGACCTTCTAAAAATAAAAGTTCTAGTTTTGGATTAACCAAGGTATCGGATCTGATTTACTCACTATTCCCTAATAATTGGTTGATTTGTGGCAAGTAGAGGATCATTTGATCACAAATTCGTAGTAAAAAGATGACAGATGAAATATGAAATTAAATTTAGAGAATTTCTCGATTTGTTTTTCGTTTGGTTGATCAAAAATGTGTTTTAACTAAGTTTTATATTATTTTAAATAATTTTGTGTCATTTGGGTATTAAGTATGTTATTTACTTAAATCCAATTTATAATTCCGCATATTTAAAATAAAAATTACCTACAACAAATTTTCATTTATAATAAATTTAAAAATAATACAAGTGATTTAACACACTGCAGTCAGTAAGTAATATAAATGAGTTATATTGGTAAAAATTGGCTACATGACTACTTATATTCCCTTCAAATGAATTACATGATAGTAAAACACCCTGTACTGTTTTCGTTATTTTAAAATATCTAGTCACTTTGAATGTGAACCCAAACAAATTCAAGAAAAAAAGGTAAGTACTATTATTATACAGAAAGTCATTGAAAATGCATAATCTAATTGAAATTTAAAAATTTTGATATTCATCTAAAAAAAGTATTCAAGAACTTTCTGCATAAATTTATCAGCCAAATACCACCTGAGTTAACATTGCGACATTCTGTATACTTGTGTATTTGATAAGTCCTAGATAAGGTTAGTTTTGAATCTAGGTAAAATTACGTATATCGTATAATATATTAATCGGGGCTATAAAGGGAGGAAAAAGTCTTTTTTTGAAACAATCGTTAAATTGAAATTTAAAATGTGAGTACTAACTTAGCACTTCGAAATCTAGTCAATAGAATAACCTGAAAAATACCTTAAGAACAAGCCATTGTTGATATATTTGTCAAGAATCAAAATTCGAGTAAGCATCGCTTTATATTTTACAGAATAAGTAATCAATTTGTTAAAAATAATTGGGATGTTGCATCTAATGTTGGAAAATTGTACGTTGTTATACATACTTTCTTTCTAATTTTTGAGCTATTTGGAGCTCTTCATGATTTAATAAAGCCGATTTTCTACTACAAAACTTTTTGATTCATATAGATATGAATATTAACCTACTATCTCAGAGGTAGTGCTTGGTTCCTTGAAATTTGGATATATTTGAACATAAACAAGTTTGTATCGGCAGTTTAAACTAATGCAAAGTAAATGTTTGTATTAAGAATTGTAATGTTACTATTTAATGATCGTAAATTTTTTGTTATCATAAAATAGATAGTATGTACAGTCATTTTGGTTGAAAAATTAGAGGTTACTCAAAAAGTTGGAGTTTTGAAAATTGGCAATTGTCTAGATTTTGACGTGCTCTTTCCGAATTTTAACTTTGTCGTCTCGTATCTTTTCCGCTCGCGCCAACATATTGAAAAAATGGCGCGTAAATGCAATTTTTTGACAATAACTCCTACCCGATGCATTTTACAGGAAAAACTTATCCGTACAAAATGAATGCAGAGAAAATTTCCAACAATTTATGTCATAACTAGGTCATCGATGTATTTAAAAATCCAAATGATGATACAGAAGTCGATGCTAAAGCTGGAGAGAGTTTCTTCATCGAATTATACAGTTACAGTGATGTGGAAAGTCTTAAAAGTACATTTTTAAATAATTATAGGTTATTCATCAGCTTCTAGAAGTAAATTTAATATTTAATAAGAAAAGCAACAGCACGACAACATTCGTTTCGAACTTAGCACCAGGTTCAGTAGTGGTATGGGAACGAACAAAATGTAGAACAATTGGGATGGAAAAAGGACAAGAACGGGCTCATTGATGATTCTAGATTCAAGCCCCTGCTTCGGAAAGCTTGCAAATGTAAGAAAGGTGGTCAAAAAGCTTCCGGACGCAAAAAGGCAGTGCTCCGTTGTGTGCACGAACTGTTCTTGTTATAATTCGCAATTTCCATCACAAGATATTAGTAAAGAAGAAGAAACGAACAGTATTCTCGAACAAATAAACGACGACATCGAGAATGAAGAGGACCGCGATGAAACTGATGATCCCATCGCCAATGATGCAGAAGAAACACCTGGTCCGTCAACAATAATGAAGCGATTTGGAACCAGTGAGTTAGATGTGGATTAGACTTACTGGGGATACCACGATAAAAAACACGCCGCTTTCTCTACTTCATGGTGGTGTGGAAATTAGTACTTCTGCAGAAATGTGTGTTGAACTATTTATTTTAGAAAAAAAAAAAAGGTAATGACGTAAATTGTAGAAAATTCTCTTTACAATTATTTGTATAAGTATGATATCCCTGTATAACGCGGTGGCGGCGCGAGCATCAAATATACGAGGTGGCAAAGTTGAAAACTTTCCAAGGAAAAATTCCTAACGGCTGTACTAAGAGCTAAAAACAATTCATAATTCGTAATTTTCCAGTTTTTTGGGTCTCATCAGCATTCAATAATAAAATTGATCATCAACTTCGGAAGTTTTTCATCAACCCCTCATAAAATCTCATTTAAAAGAATGTAATAGTTTATAAAAAACCAGAAGACAATACAAAATTTAATGTAAATATAAAGGTTTCGTCTCAGAGTTTTACTTTAGATTTATAGAGATAGATTCCAAGAAAAAGACATAAATATCATATTATTCCTAGTGACTAGATTGTGTAATTGTGTATTTTGATACGATTGTTTCAAAAATTGATTTCTCATTTAGCAAAAAAATGATCACAACAGATATAACAACTATTTTACAACAGCACAACCTTATTAAAATTTTGTACGAATAGTACTTTTTGTATACAATCATTTTTTGTTGATCCGCTACAGGTTGGAAATAAATGATCAGTAGTAGTACTTTTTTTTGGAAAGAATGAAGCAGTACCTAAACATTTTATAACATTTATTAAATATCAATGTACAAATTTTTTATACTTTCAAGTATGATTTTTTTAGTATAAAATTCGTATAGCAACACTACCAATCATGCACATCTGAACGCTCTAAATAGACAAGTCCTAATAAAATTTTCTTATTGAATTCAAGATGTTAATTTACAATTTTCTTAAATTAATACAGGCTTCATTTAAAACACTTTTGATTATGTTGGATCAAAAAAAGCGTTTTTGACAATTTTTTAGGCTATTTTCATTGAAACAATCATATTTTCATTTCCCTATTCAAAATAAATGAAATAAAAACTTAATAATTATTATGGCAATGTCCGCAACTGTTGGAAATTAATAGTTATATATATACTATATTTTTTCTACGACTGTTCATTTGATGTTGACGCATTTTTAAAAGTGTTTTGTTTAAAACTGAATTATTGTTTTAATTTTATTTTGCTTATTAATATTTGAGAACGAATAACAGTAGCATTTGTAGAGAGATTTACGGGGAAGCAATAAAAAGTTGTTTAATTGAAAGCCAACAAAAAATATGTCACAAATCACAATTTTTTTCTAATCGAAAGTGGAATGAACTTACGCCCGTTAATAAGAAAATTGTTTACCCCATACAATTCGGACTGAATTTTTTTTAGAGCTTCGTAACCAGTGAAACGGATCAAATACATGTAGAACCTGTTTGCGGAGCAATATGAACCATTTTCTTCGGATGAAGGATATGATAGGACGTTAGAGGAAGGGGGTATGGGAAAGTTGGCTGATCGGGGGGTCAGGACGAGGGTATATTTTTTTTAGGTAACACACTGAGGAACCTAAAAGCTACGAGACCACATGACTTTACACGTTTTGCGGTTGTCCATTGTTTTACTTTATAACTGACGGTGCAGTGTATATTTATATATATGTATACAGGGTGAGTAACCACTTCCGGGGCGACCCACACGTTCACCACTATCTATGTACAGCAGTCAGCACGAATTTTTAGTCTAATACTTTTTGTACAAGTTCTTCCCATTTATTTATTCTTCTTTTTATTAATTTTTAACAAACACTGGGGCACTACATTTACACTTTGTACAAAGAATAATCACATTTAAAAGTTGCATATTTCTATGTCCATTGTCGTTGTTACACTAGGAGAGAACCTGCAACAAAAAGATCTAATTAGATATTAGACCTTTCATTAAATTAAACTATTATTTATATCTGTATGGCTGTTCCAATATGTTATAGAAGCTAAAGTTTGGCGGAAGAGCCATTCTTTGTAAGACCTGTTTACCCTTTTTGTGACTATTTTTAATTCGAAGGTATATAGAGCAAAATCAAGTTATTTAACAATTTGTTTTCGTAGTGATTACATTGAGACAGTACCAAGTAAATTATTCAGTTGTATTCAAATAAAGACGTTGAGTCTGTAGATGAATATTAGTGAATAGTTTAGCGTGTAAGTGTCACCGTGTCACTCATAAGACATAAATAAGGTGTCAGAAGTGGATGATATAAATAAATAATTTCGTAAAAACGGATAAGAGACTAAGTAGAGATGACAGAAAGTGACGGAACTAAAAGAGGAGTTGGAAAATCGTGAGTTGAAGACATTTGGCAAGAAGAGTGAATTAATAAAAAACTCAAAGTGGCACTGGAAATGACGCTTTGGATCCAGACACATTTCTATTCAAAAACGAGGCTTCCACCTTTATCTCGCCGATTTCTGCCGTCAAGGACGATCTTCCGACTATGAGAAACGAGATTTTTATCAAAATGGACGACCACGAAAGCCGATATTTCTGATAAGAAGAACAATACTGAAACTTACATGGATGTAACTGTCGAAAAATCAATAGTCTCTAGTAAAAAGATGAGTATTTAAATAGTTAAATAAATATATTATTGTGTCTAATGTCTCGTTAAGAGGAGCTCTTGTAATAAAGAAACTGGATACAAAATTGATTAACAGCTTAGCGAACGATTACTTTGTCATCACCACGCAAAGGTATTTTTTGAACCTCTTCTGGTTCAACTAAATATCCAGAAATGTCAAGACTAAACTGACTGGAATTATGAGGTACATTTTGAGATGCTATGAATCTAAATGGGTTAAAGGTGACAGTGCTGCATGTTTAACTACCACCATTCTTAAGTAGTGAGCTCTGTATTCAGTTGAGTCACTGCTATCACAGAGTAAATAGTGTTATATAAGATTTTCCATCGGAATATTAACTGACAGTACTTCAAACAGCTAATGTAGTTCTCTAATATAGCGCCAGCTATTGAATATCCACCCTATTCACTTGATTACGACATGCGTGATTTTTGGTTATTATTTAATTTGAAATATTCGTGGCCGACGTTTCACGACGGAGGATGAGATCGAAGAATCATCAATTTTTTGAAAGCATTCCAAAACATGACCGATAAGCTTTGAAGTTGTGGAAGTTTCTGCTACAAAAAAGCATTAATGTTTTTGATGATTATTTTGTACTTGAATAAAAAAATTCTACTTGAAAGATTTGTAGTTTTCTTGTATATAAAAATATATAGCGTCATATATGTAATACAAAAATTGCAAGGTATTCAAGTCTTGTATATTTGGTCGTCTGAATTATCTGGAAACCGTAACTATTTTCCGTAATCAAGTTGTTAATTGAAATGGTCCAAAAATGTTTTATGTGTTTATATTTTAGTATTGTATACTCTAGTCATACATCAAATTCTATTGAATAAAAAAAAAACAACAAAAATTTCTTCTGATCTAAAGGTTTAAACTTTAATTTAAAAAGTAACATCACAAAAATAACTAGTTTCGGTACTAACATACATAAATTGTTACATTTGATATTGATAGTTTACAATTAGAGCAATAAATGAATCTTATATTAGGTAAAGCCACAATTTTACGTACTAATATTAACAATTATTCTTGTTAAAACAAAATGGGGGCTCCAGGTAAAAATCGTTTCAATAAATTTTTCACGCATTTGGGGTTGCTTCTGAGGGTACAAATAGTAAATTTGAGGCGAGGGAGACATATTATTTTAGACATTACATGGTACAATATATGATAAATCAATGAAACCTAACCTTACCTAACCTAACCAATTCTAAATAATTACCTTCTTGGTTAGGTTAGGTAAGGTTAGGTTTCATTGATTTATCATATATTGTACCATGTAATGTCTAAAATAATGAAAATAATATGTCTTCCTCGCCTTAAATTCACTATTTTTACCCTCAGAAACAACACCAAATGCGTGAAAAATTTCTTGAAACGATTTTTGCCTGGAGCCTCAATTCTAATTACCAAAAAAAACAAATTAGTACTATGAAGTTGTCGGTCAAAATCATACTTAAAACAGATAAAAACTGGAAACAGATAAATATATATTATTTATTAAGTGAAGAAACATGCGCAAGGAAACTTATCATTCTTAGAAAAATATACCTTTATGCTACTTTTCATATAACAAAGATTTTTTAGCTAACTATAGTAAAATAAAAGCAATTTGAGAGACACAAAAACACTCGTTAATATAATCGAAAGTTATGAACGTATATTGTGAATTATTAATATAAACAATTTTCAATAACAGACCAACGTAAATACCCAAAAATAATCAAACTCATATTAACACACTACAAGTTCTGATCACTACTATTATGTGTATTAGGGCCCCTTCACACGGCGTACAATGGAATATATATTGAAGCGCGTTGAAAGATGGCTTGTGTCGAGTTTAGAAATAGAATTCTACATCCGATACCAGTTTGAAATTTATTCTTATCTTGTATATTGAACAATGCTTTCAAAGTTTCATTAGAACGGCCATTCGTTTTGTCTCGTTTGCAAATAAATATATTCAATAAAATCGCTTATTTTTCAATAATAAGTCAGCGCAAGAAGTAATGTCTACAACATTCAAATTTTGAATGACTGCAATCCATGGCATGTACGCAGAAATTGCATCATCTGCGTTTGGGTTCAACTTTTACTGTCTGTACTGATACGTTTCCTGCGAAACAGAAGGTACTTACTTACGGTCTAAACGTCTGTGACTGCAAAAATAATTTTATGGTGCCATTAAAAGTGTTCAGACGTTTACTGTCTGCGTTTAAGTACATTAGGAAGTACCTTAAGACGACACCGTGTGCGTAAGTCCTAGATCTGATTTCCAATCTTCGAAAGGATATCATCTGCCATACTGCTTTTGATATTATGATGATTTCTATTCGTGGAATCAGTTGTGGATATTAAGCTGCAGGAATTCATTCAATACTAAAATTGACAACATTGTGTGAATTCCTCCAAATCTGCCTAGCAATGTAACTTTCTGTTTTAGTTTTAGCTTTGGATTGTGTTTCGTGAGTAGTCCCACCCTAAAGACAGTCATCATTGTGGCGTCGAGATGGACAAAAACTTGAAACTGTGGTTCTAAACGGATCAACATCGACGCTGGAATCGTTGAGTGGAGTTGAATTTTCACGGATAATTTAGGCCTTCTAATTAATGGTATCTTTCTCTGTTCTTTTTTTGTACTTGGTGTCTTCACTATTGATCGTGGTCCAGCTATTTTCACAACTTTGGATGCTTGGAATAGTATTTTCTGGTTTAGCCTTCTTTAGCTAGATGTAATTGAGTCTACAGGTTCCTTTATATGAAAACATGGTGATGCTGGCAATGATAATGGTACGAACTAATGTAATTATTGTAGGATGATTATAAAAAATGTCGAAATTGGCCGTTATTCTAGTAGGTATCAAAATCAATTGCTTTGGATCATAATAACCGTGTCATTTTTCTTCATTAGATAAACTTCTATAGGATGTATAGACTCAAATATTAGGACTTTTAATCTATTAGGTATTTTCAAAATCGAACGAAATATGTAATAATATATCTATTTTATTTTTGCTTACATTCTTAACACATTTTTTTCGTCTAATTGCAATTTTTCGGCTGATTCAAAAGATTTTTTGTTAAATGATATCTATCTACAGCTAATTTGAACATTCATTAAATAGATCATAGAATTGCAGATTTAATTAACTAAAGATATTAACAAGGATTGTTTTCTTTATTATTGTAAGGTATTTTACGAATTTGATCAACATATTGGCATTAAATTTGTAAGTCCTTACCTCACAGATGATGTCCGTAGTATTCAGGATAATGGGCATATTGATTATGGAAAGCTGGATCACCAGGCGGCCGATGTATCATTTGCTGTCCGTCCATCATGTAGCCCATGGTACCATCTGGACTGTACGCACCACTGGGTCCCGCGTGCGGTGAAAACACTAAAAATAAAACATTTTAATTTAAAAATTATATAATTATTAACTTCAAAAAAGTGTTTATTGACTCATTTAGATGATATTAATATAGTTAAAGATAAGTATTAATAGTTTTAAATCACTTGAATCCAAATAATGATGACAATTATTAAAACAATTATTAAGTATTTTATGTTATTTAACATCAAAAAATCGTGCCGAAACCTTGTGAGATACTCCGCCTATGCATCTGTACAAATACAAAGAAACAACAGCACGATCTGGCGAAATAAAAGAAATAGAAAGATAACAGATCATACGTTGTACAAGACTTTGCACTTACAACTCATATATATAGAGTGTGTCGGAGCGATATTACCGACCAAGGGATCGGTCCATATCTTCATAAAAATGCATGACAGCGTTAGGCTTTAATCGAAATCACGTTTCATTAAAAAAATGGTGATAAGAAACAAACCGCGCGTCCAAATAGATCCCATGGGTGGTATGAGCTGAAGTAATTTGATATTAGATGTAGTATTATCGGCTTAATTAACAAATAAAATGTACCTGCAATATACCTACAAAGTAAAATAGAAAATAATTGTTATAACATATACAACTATAAAGCCAGTACTCGGCTAAAGTTTTCTTTTTTCTTCTGTTCTGTTTTAAAGCGTTTACCACTGTTCCCGTGGAAAAGAACGCAGACTATTTTTGCGCTAGATTATCTGTTTTTTCGTTCCCCTGCATGCAACTGTGGGCTCAAATTGGAAGAACATTATTTTCTATGTTTTAAAACTAAGACTCAATTATTTGGAAGTTGATTATTGTTATCGCTGAAAATTCTTATTTGGGGTATTTGGTTTTCGAACCATAATACATCTAACCCAGTTGTTATTGAATTTTTGACGGTACATACAAGTTGTAGAAACAAATATTCCAATTGAAGTTCTAATTCTTTTGAAATAAATTCTAAATATCAGTCATTCAGTGGACAGTCAATCACACATTTTCTGGCTTGACTTTCTGCTGTATAAAAATATAATGTTCTCGTGTCTAGTTGATAATTTTTCTCAAAACAACTAATTTCCTTGAGGAATTGTAAGGGTGCAATATGTTTTGAAAATTCGTGAACTAGTTTCGACATCATTTCCTAAAATTATAGATTCATAGTGAAAACTAGCGATTGGAAATACAAATACACAGGCTGGATTGTATAAAAAAGTGTTTGAACAGATTTTTATTACAAATTATTTTTTTAAATTCTATGATTAGGACACTCTGTGAAACAAGTTTTGTTTCTTTGGTATAACGAGAGAATGAAAAAGAGAATTCACATCTCAGGGCTCCCCCAAGAGGAGCGTGGGGCTGTCACCCGGAGCCCGATTGTGCCGCCCGCGTGATGGATCGGCCCGCGAGGGTCAATGCCTGCCGCCATTTTTCTTCTTCTGTCTCTGGCAGGCTGAACAGAAAACTCTCCTCCGAAATCGATATAGCCAAGAGAAAGAACATTCTAACATCGACATCGACAGCCATTAATAATCTTGTGTGCCCGCGTTCGTTCACAACTAAAAAGAAATATCTCAATGGCGGTACACCGGATAGGATAAATGGATTAGCGAAGGTAACGATGATCAAAACACCAACACCGCTAATTAAAATTGCATTCGTTCTTATTTCACAATACATCATAAAAAACCGAACGATAAAAAGTTGACTAGAGAATTAATTATGAAATAATCAGATCTTTATTTGTGTATCTATCTTCAAATAAATACATAGAAAATGTAGTTATTCACATATCTATATAATAATAACTAGAATAATACATAAAAACATCTTCGATCATTCAAAATAAAATTGAATACGGGATTGATTTGGATACAAGAAGTAGTTGAAAAAAGTCAAAGGAAGACAAAAAATATTATAAAAATGTGTGTATGTATGCTGAATCAGACATTTTTTTGAGTTCTGCAAACCGTTACCAACTACTCTTTTTTCAGTGCAAGGAGACTATTTTCTATAGTGATAAAGTCAACTTTAACACTATTGCTAACTTAATTGGCTACATAAAGGGCTACATTATAGGGAAGTTTCAAATTTCACTTTAAATATCCTCAAAGTTGAGGAAGGAAACAATCAGATCCTTCTTACCCAGCAAAAAAGTGGAGTTTGAGTGAGTTCAATACTGGAACGCATATATCATTGGGAAAGCAGCTTTTCCATCATGAAATTAATTATAGTTATCATCATGATTTTCTATTTCTTGTAAATTAAACTGAAAATACAACAAATTTGGAATTTTCGCAACAGGATATTCATACTGAAGAAACCGTTACCACTACACCAACAATAACACTTATATTATCTAACGTGAAGGCCTCTGAAGACGTTTTTAGTTATCGAAACGCGTGATCAGATTAAAGATACAAACGAGTTTTTTTTATTTGTATACCATTGAAAATATATTACGCTAGGATATAGCCATCCAGAGGACTCGCAATTCCATTTATGTATTACATTTTTTCAAATCCAATAAAAAAAGCAAAAATATTAAATATGTGTATGAAAATGCCCTTTTCTTTGAAGGAAGAAAATTTAAAAATTTCTCCTGCTACTACAGAAAATTAGAGGAGAGTTTTTCATACGCAATAATTGTCTATATTAATATTAAAGTAAAACATTACACCATAATTTTTGAATTTATAGAAATATGCACGCCTTTGAGCGCCGTTAGGATTAAAAATACCTCGACTATAAAGAGAATATAAAATATCAGTCATTTTAAGTGTTTTTTTTTTAAAAAAAAGTTTGTTAATTCTAAGTAACATGAAAAATTCTAGTTTTAGAGATTTTTAGGATGCAGACCTTTAATACGTTCCATCAAAAGCATTCTAAAGTTTAGAAGTGAATAAGAGACACTAAATATCTTTAAAATACATTTAAAAAAATTATTGACACACGTAAATTAGAAGAATCAAATAGTTTTTTGAAATATTGGCCAATTAAGAAGTGTGTGTACCTGAGTTTTAACGAATGTTCATTTGTTTTCGTTTATTATTTTGTGTTTAAATTATTTCTTAATGTCGGAGTAATACACAATATTTACTACAAGTGATTAATTCGAGAAAGATCAGAGCAAGGCAATTTTTTAATTTCGTGAAACTCCCATTGTACTTAGGTACTGTAACGAGTCGTAGTTTCATTCCACAATCATAAATTTTGAATTTGATAAAATAAACATCTTTTATGTAATGAAAGATAAAAGAAAACTGAAAAAAATTATAAGAAAAGGCTGTCTAGAAAATGTTCGTTGAGTTTAATATTTTGAAATATCAAAAATTCCCATAATTCCAGGGTGAAATAACAAAACCATTGTTAAAAATTTACCTCATAGTTACAGTATATTTGTCAGTAGGTATTACAAAAAAATTGTTATATCGAAAATCATCTTGAATATTGATGAAATGAAGTCCGATTCGAGGGTTGCTACTAAGTTTTGATATAGACAAATCTAAAAAAATATTTATAATTTGGATATGGTTTTATATCTGATTATGAATACTGCCCATTAAGAAGAAATAATTGGGTACCAAACAAGGAACGTACGGTGGTTGAACCATCAATTCCATTTTTTGACTGTTCAAAAACGTTTATGTTTGAACTAATATTTGAGAGCTTGAATTGTCGTGGTGAAGAGTGATTCGTCTTCAGCGATTTTTCTTTCTGGCAAATTATGTGGTATACATAAATATTTTTGTCAGCCAACTGATCATGCAATATTGAATGTATGTGAGTGGAACTAATGTCCAAGTGAGTCTCAATCTCGCGGTATGTCACATGACGATCTTGCAATATCAGTTTACGCACAGTAACAATGTTTTCTGGCACAACGATTTTGGACGACTTTCACGAAATTCATCCTGAAGTGCGACCACGATTGAATTCGGAAAACCAGATGGTGGAGATAGTGCACCAAAATTCGAAGCTAATTGATCGACATTCTGCTGTTGGTTTAACCCACGATGTTTTAACGAAATAAATGTTTCAAAAATCTGAAGTTCTGAGTACGTTCACGTTTAAAATGTCAATATCTGACATATGCACATCAGTTTTGCCGTATTATTGATATATAATAAGGATATTATCTCACTTATTGTGAAAGTGTGTTTACTTAGTGCAGCAGAAAAATAAATAAAATCATTGTACATCAAATAACGTCTAATTTACAAATTCAATTCACGAAGGATTTCCTCAAACTAAATGACTGTTGTGTCTCTAAGAATATAATATGGCCAATATCTACTTCTCAAGTCATTGAACTAAAAGAAAAGAAGAGGAAGATATTGTACAAAAATATAAATCAATTTGAGCATAATTAACATCATTGACGTAGAAAGGAGTGGGATCTTTGCCTAGAAACCCTTTAAAATGTATTTTCCCCATTATAAATGAGGAATTAATTTAATCACTCACCGGCAAAAGAAAATCATTAAAAACTTGTTTGTTTGGTGCAAAGCAATGAATCTCTATTAGATGTAAATACGAGGCTATTGTAAGTACATTTGAAGACCACCCACGTCTACATTAGTCCACTGTAATATCACTTTTGAACATTTCTCGAACCCATTAACAGAAATTAAACGCTTCTATATGATAAAATATGATTTTGAGCTAATCATTTAGTATTAATAACTTTAATTTCAGTACTATTGCCTGTTTTTGTATCATTAATACTGTTCTTGGCCGCTCGACATGAGGCAAGACAATTGATGCAATTTATTGCAAGGTCAATATATTGCGTAGATAAATATTGCATTCTATTTAATATTTGTGAACGGCTTAAAAATGAAAATAACAAAATAATTATAACGTCCGCTACCTTGCTTTTGGAGTAGAGATGGATGGTAGGCCCTGGCTAGATAGAACAAGGGAAAGCATGACTTTAACTATAGAATTAGACGGAAAATAAAAAGATAATTAAGGAATCCTTGACGGGTATCAACAAATCGGAAACTCATTTCTCTCTAGAATTGCAACGTACACGTAATAAAAATGTTGCAAGTGCGAGATTTTGCATGTAACAATTAGCTGAACTTCGCGTGCTTTTGATCAAGAAATATTGCGTCTTGAATTGCATTGCACGTTGTCTTCCATCATGTCTAGAGGCCTTAATAAGGCGCCTCATAAATCCAATTGTAAATGTAGTTGATTTAAATAAAAAACATTCTTTAATCATGGTTTTTTTTTCTTTGGTTTACGAGTTATTACAATAAATTGTGATGATGCAAGAATTCTTTCGAATAAATTTTCAACTTACCAGCTCGATTCGATTGGTCGATCATAGGCTGTACGATTCTCCGCCGCGCGTTGATGAACCTGAAACAGAAAACGGAATCATAAATATCGTCATTATAGTAGGCAACCGAGAAGTGTCAAATGTCGTCAAATGTTGTCGACGTTCAATGTATTGCGACAGTGGAAACGATTGGAAACGTAGAAGGATGATTGGTTATCTACGTACGAGGGGATATCGATTGGTTTTATTCGCAAATATTTTCATATAAACGCAGATACCCTGTAACGTATCTTGAATTATCAAGAATTTTGTAAGAGTATTGATCAAGTTGAGTGATTTGATTTGGTATCATAGCCTAAAATTTAATTAAAAACCTAATAAGTTTCCAATTTTGATTGAAAAAATATTTGTATCCAAAACCATAGAAAAACAATAAATTTCAACATTTATATCCATGCATATCTATTGAATATTTCCTCTTGCAAGCAAAGATTATTACTAGATTAGACATGTATCCCATATAACTTTTTGCTTCTCCACCCATAATGTTGTTTAAGGTACTAGTCATGTATACCGGCTAATAATCTATATAAATGTGCCCCCCTTAGAACAAAACACGGCGAGTTCAATATCTTCTCATTGTCTAAAGAATATTACCTGGGTAAAATGTCTTTTTTCACTTGTAAAACTTAACAGAACTTTTTTTTCGTATATTTTTATTTTCTGTAGGAAACTAATATTATTCATATATTTAATACTTCTATATAGACAGTTTCTATCAGTGGAAGCTGTTCCAACTAGGAAAGGGAAGAATTGCAACGATTTCTCAATCCGAGATTCCAGCTCGGTTCTGCGCATTCTCAAGCATGCGCAGTATAGATAAAGTGTCTCGAACGAAAGAGAAAATGAATATTGTCGACACCGTAACATAGGGACGTTTTATTCCATACCAGCTGTCCATATAGGAGAATTACATGATATTATTTGACTATGCGCCATCCTCCAAGTAAGCCTGTCGAATATGAGTGGTATCAAAGATGTAAGTAGAAAATTATCATTTCAAAAGATTGCCATTTCCAATAAAATCATCATATTCAACGACTATTCTATAATGAACTTCACATTGTCCTCGTGCGTACTATATAAAGTTGACTATTTCTTTAGTTTTTTGCTGTCGATGTGCTCTTGAAGTTCACAGTTGTGACAGTGCGCGGTCATAAACCGTCGCGGTAATGAAAAAGCAGACAACCTTACCGAAAAAATGGAAATGTAACATCAACAACGAACTAAATAGATGATTATATCATCAGATAGAGTCTTGGAAAAACAATCCAAAAGATTCATAATCATATCAGCTGAAAGAAGCCTGAGAATATTCTCGAAATGTTCAGAAGCTGTTGTCGGAAATTCAGACACAAACGATAGGTGTGATAGAATATGACAATTGCAGATTCTGTGAATAAGATGTAGATGCAGCAAAACATCTACTATGCGAATATCTTGCCCATTTCAGCAGAAAGCTTAGATATTTCGAAGAAGTAGCTCTAATACTTTAGAAAGTGGGACAAAAATGGTCTTCTTTGCGAGGAGTCTACGCAAAATAATGATGTATAAAATATCTTTTTAGATGTAAATGCAAGACGGTTGAAAACCCAAACAAAAAAACAACAATCTAGTTAGGCTTCAATTATTTAACATCGTTGGGTAAACTGTAAAGCTAGTCTATGTGTTTAAGTGTGCATGCATGAGTGCTGGACATTCCCCGAAGACTTAGTTTCTTCCTGTTACACCAGCGACATTCCAAATCGTGCATGAAATCAATAGCATACAAATAGCGTCTTAGAAGTGTCTAATTAAAAGATCAGTCACCAGTTGAATTTCAGAGTAGTTGACTAATGAAACAGACACAAGATCTATCTTGGTGCGCCTTAGATTATCTCATACCAGATCTTTCACTCCACCTCCATAGGCAACCACAGATACTCAACGATGTGTCATATTTTGCTGTATCCAAAATGGGCTCTTTTTCCACTGGTGATTTTCCTGATCCCAGTCCGACGAGCGAATGAAACATTTAGTTAGTAATGATATTATCAACAAAAATTTTACAAATTTTGTTTTTAAAATAAAACGGGCAATGGTTACCTACGTGGTTTTGTGGATACAAATTTACGCGTGGCGATTCTCCAGGTTGATTGTCAATAGAAATCCCATGAGATAATGAAATATTGCTCCATTACATACATATATTTTGATTGATACGATCTTGTAGGTAATTTATAACCATTAAGTATCAACAGTCTTCTCATTTCTTCTAATTCCTGCATGGAATGCAATCATAGAGATATGATTTGTAATCATGAATTTCTTACAGTGATAAAATATCGTTTAATGGGCCTTTTATTATGGTGATACTGTTCTTTACATCAAGTAATTCTTCATATATTGCAATTATACTTTTGCAAACTGAAGATGAAGTTTATATTGTAGGTACATGAAAATTTTAATGGGGGGATCAGGAGATTAAGACGATTTACTTGATATGTCATTATCGTTGCTATTATAATCCAAACATAAATTAAAAAAAGTTTAAGTTTGCTAAGAACTGTTTGGGTAAACATTTTGAAAAGATGACAGCGGTGGAGAAAGGTGGTATTTAGGATATATATTTCAATAATTTTAAAAATTTATTTGTTCTATGTACGTAATTTCATTTATTCCAAGTTTGTGGTTATTTGGAGATATAACGCAATGAACAAAGATATTGTCCTAATTTTTTTACAGGATATATCCCAGCATCCTTTATTCTCGTATTCTTTAGTTTTACAAAAATTACTTTCCCCTTCACAGTTTGCGTAGGTAGTCCTTTTTATATGTCGGTGTATCCTGCAGGATGTCGCGTTCGGGCCGTATTTCGATTATCCTGGCATCTCTGAGGCTCAACCACGTCCCGACACGTCACACATAAACAAAATTACTGGGAATTTTGTAGGATCAATTTTCCCCAAACCAACCCCCATCCATTAGGGGAGTAGGTGTCTTCTCACGATGACTATTACATTGGCGTTTCGACGACAAGGACGTAGCAATAAGGGTGACAGGCTCTACCGGCTCCCTCCAGGAAATTTATGTATATTTAAACTAAGAGTATTTCAAATTTAGAAACACATATAATCTTGTCATAATAAAAATGATTTTTTTGCTGCCGTCTTTTTGGCAACACTGTTTTTGACAAATCACGCGTCAATCTTGTTTTGCGTCATTGTCAAACTTGTTCAGTTTGGTCTTTAATTTAATCATGAATTGACTTAAGAACGAACAAATTATTGACTTTTACTATCAAAATTCGTGCTCGGTTAAGAGAGTGCATCGAGCACTTTTTCCAATTTATGGGCAGTTATTCGGAAGCTTGTGACTAAATCTCGAACCCAGTTTACACTATTGGACATTAAGCCACTAACAAGCAAACGTACAGTGAGGATCGAAAAAAATATCGCGGCCGTATCCGCCAGTGTTACTGATAACAGTGAAATGTTTGGGAGTAAAACTTTCTAAGACACGTCTGGTGTAAGAATTGAAGCCATATGATCTCCCACAACTTCTAACATTTGGTGAATGGGCGCTGGCAAAGTTGGAGGGAGATCCACTTTTCCATCGAAAAATTGTGTTCAGCGTCGAAGCTCATTTCTGGTTAAATGGATACGTCAACAAGAAATATTGCCGCAACTGGAAGAATTGGATATGCTTGACATGTGGTTTCAACAAGACGGTGCCACATGCCACACGGCACGCGAAACAATGACCAAATTGAGAGCCGCCTTCGGTGAACTCTCACGTTTGGTGCCCGTCAATTGGCCGCCTAAATCGTGCGATTGAACGCCGTTGGACTATTTCTCGTGGGGCCATGTTAAGGCTAATATCTACAGGGATAAACCAGCAACAAATGACGCATTGAAAGCCAATATTGAGGCATTTATTCGTGAAATACCGGCGTAACATTTGTTTCTTTCAAAATCAAATCCTATACCTTTTAAAAAATCACTGATTAGATTAGAATTAGGTTTCAAAACAAATATCTCAAGTTGTATGAATGAAAACACGATATTCAGTAATCTTCAGTTTGTTATCGCCGGCTATGCTGACGCAAGCATTGGCCAACTGTGTTATTCATAAAATTGTATATAGGAAATACGCCACATCGATTTTTCCGCTCGAAAGTTTATGGGGTTGGATGATGAGGATGACAAGTGACTGTAGCTATCGTAGCGGATGAGATTCTTTTTAATAATTTTCATGGACTTGGAATATGTGCCATATTGCAATTTTTTAACACATTTTCCTCCAAAATGTTTTATTAAATGATATTTTCTACATGTTTAAATTGTTTGACTTATCTATCAGTTAAACAAGATGTATGTATATATGTACTAAAAACTAGAAAATATTGAAAATACTCGAATAGAATCTTTTTGGCGTTATATCTACACCTTTATACTTAAAGCTGTCCATGACTTTTTGTTTTCATATAGTAAATACAAAGCGTTAGAAAAAATCTTTATGCCCGCGTGAGTAACGAGTTTCAATAAGATTTACACAAAATTTTTGCTGTTTGCTGTTTGATCCATTTTATTGTAGTAGACCACTCAGCCAAGTTGTTTAAAGAAATGTCTCAAATTTTCAACGATTAAAAGTTGTTTCGTTGGGGACAAGAATCATTAAAATATGACACACGTGCGGGAGGTCCTGAGACTGTGATTACTTCAGAAAAATGAAATTAATTGAAGAAATTGGCGCCTAAAAACAAAAGAAATTGCAGCACAGTTCGGCATTTTTAAAATAAGTGTTTTAAGGATTCTGCATGAGCTAAAAGCACCAAAAAAGTGATGGCCACAATATTTTGGGACAACCGTAAACGCGGCATTACCTTGACTGACTAAAGAGATTAAATACGCAGCATACAGCCCGGCCCTGTCATATTAAATCAAAGAGGTGGTGTACTCGAACGTTTTGACTCTGAAGATGCTTCATATTTTTATAGCGGTATAGACACTTTAGTAGTTTTAGATGTACTAAAAAGTGGGAGAATATATTGATAACTAATGATAGTTTTCTTATATATGACCTTTCTTTATATGTAAGGCTACGTATATAATATTCAAAAATAAAAAATAAGTTTCTCGAATTCTAAGACACAAATCGTTTTCAGCATTAATTTTTTGGAGGTATTTTGATTTATTCGATTCCTTTAGTAAATAATGTACAAAAAGATGAACAGGTATACGACAGTATCCTTAATACTCTTGAAATAACAAAGAAATAGACTTAGAAATGTAAAATGGTGTGAATAAATCGTGAAAATATATTTCGATTGTCTCTATTAAAATTATTTGCTATGCCTAATGCAGTGATTTATATTGTCAAACTATTTCGGCGTTTCTATTGAAAAATATCACATGATTTTGAATTAATATTCTTGCAATAACACCTAATTTAGTTTCGCTGTCTTTAATTAGATTGAATTGGATTTTTGCCCCATATATTTCTCACAACACAATTAACGTTAGTACTCCGTAACGTTCCCACAGGTCTTGAAGGTGCCATTAATAACGTGTCTGTACAAACGGCCCAAAGACAGTCGAACAATGACACGTTCGACCATGTCATTGTGTCGGATACAAATCGCCGCTTTTCGAGATGGTCATGCCAGAAATTCTCGTCGCCAGTTTTTTTCTCTGCGATTTTCAACTATTTTTTCGACCGTGATGGCCCAAGATAACACGGTATTGTGTCTGAGAGAATGCGACTTTATGGCAGTGATCATCGGCGATCGGAATGCCATAATGCAGATACGGATGCGATGCCCGACACCAAATTCAGATGTTAAAGTTGATTCGAATGCACAACAAAACACATTTATATTGATTCTTGTGTCGACTAATTCTGAATAATAAAACGTCAAAATATAATAATACACAATTATTTCAATTCGATCTAAGCTTCTCTTGATTTCATATAATATCAATAAATAAAATTATTCACATCGTTTGTAATTCTCAAACGGATGGAACGATTTAAATGAACGCGGTACAAAATTATAGAAAATCAAAAAATTATAGAAAGATATTATGAAATAAAATTGAAAGATTTATTTAGTCAATTTAGTCATCATCAAGTTGTGTGTGATTTGTTTTGAAATTACTGGTCGATTTTTTTGTTATATTCGAATGTTATAATTAAATTACCATCAAGAATATTGAATCATTCTTAACGAAATCATGATACAATGAGTCTTAAATGGAGAAGAAATCGCTCAAACACTCATACTAGAGTCAACTTAAATACAAATAAATTTCTACACACGAGAAATGTTTCAGTAGGATTCCTATACAATTGTACAATAATTGATTACAGCTTATGTCTACAATGGTCCAAAAGAATTTTTGTGAGAGCTTTGTGCCTCATTCACATTTGCTGGTGAATTGCCTGGATTGTGCTGCTTTAAGGCAAAGTGAAATTGCTATTATGATTCCGAACAGAGTCATTTCCTAGATTTTTTGGCTTTTTAGCTTTTTGGACTTAACTGGTTTAGCAGCCCTTACAATTTAGAATATGAAGTTGACTTGAACGTCAGTAAGCTTCGAAATATATTTGGTGGTAAGAAAATTGATATTCAAATTAAAACTTTGAGATGAAGAGGATATGACTACGAGGATTGCGATGGTCCAAACGCTTATGCTATTCCAATTCAATTTTATTAAAAATTTATGTACCAAAAGTCTTGCCCTTGCTATTACGATAAAAAAATCACGATCCAAGAATTTACGAAAGCAATAAAAATTAAATATATTCCCTACTATTTTAGTGGATTCGTTTTTGATGGGGACAAATTACAAGACGAAAATGTTCTTTTTGGAGCACGTTTTTTATTGATAAATTGCCAAATTTCGCTATACAAATCCGTCAATATTTGAATAGCCAGTGAAGTAGCCTGATTAGTGACTAGATTTTAACCATTTGGATCTATTTCTCTTTGGCTATTTGAAATCGATTATTTGCAGCGCAACCTGAATTTTCAGAATAGTTTCAGAATGTTGTTTATTGACTCCAGATGTTCTTGTCAACCCAATATATTAAAACATTGTATGGAAGACAATGGAGATCATTTTTGATAATGAATTTGTAATTTACACAAACCCCTTGATAATGATTGAGGGCTTTATAGAATAAGTTCGTATTTAATTTTTGAAAATATACTGTGTAAGTAGGGGGGTAACGTAACGTTTATTATGGTAAAATGTTTCCCATATGAAGTCGAGGTCGACATATTTCATCACTTTTCAAGATGTTCGCAGTGATTTAGATGGTGTACTTTTCGTGTATAATATAATATCCCCGATCAATTTTTGTTTGTGTCGAACACTTGATAATTTTAAGGCATTTCACACATTTACTTAACTCGAGTGAAACTGTAATTACATAGTATAAAATATTACGCCATAAATTCGACGAGAACGCTCGTGCATATCTTCCGAAAACAGATTTTGATTGGCGAAAGAGAAAATTTAGCACCCAATTATGATATCTCGAAAGCTCACGCTTGCAATTCTGTTGCAATAAATTCAAGCATGTGCAAGAGTGTTAGTAAGACTCATAAGCATCGCACCTAATCAAAACGACCGTGGTAAGGAGAGAAAATACGACGAAGAACATGTCGATGTTGTCAAATCAAAGATAATTTCCAATTTTTTAGCGATTATATACATATTGTTGTTGGAAACTATTTAATTGAAAACTTTATTCAAAGTGTCTTATATACCTACATTTACAAGACGAAAATGTTCTTTTGGATTTGGATTTTTTATTGATAAATTATCAAATTTCGCTATACAAATCCGTCCATAATTTGAATTGTCACTGAAGTAGCCTGATTAGTGACTAGATTTGAACCATTTGGATCTTTGGCTATTTGAAATCGATTATTTGTAAATTGTAATAATTGTTTCTAATTTATATCTATCACTGAACAAATAAATTATTAGAATTACGGACGGCACGTGGTGAAAAATAGCTTTCAAACCATCAATTTGGGCTAGCAAACTAAAGGAAAATTATTGCTCCATAACTAACCTCACTAATAAATATTTGGCCTTGCCAAAAAATGTGTTTTTAGATACTTCACACTCACTCGTTTTGAATAAACGGTAGTTTCACTAATTGTACTTCTAAATTTGTATTCATCTTGAATGTCTAACTCCATCACAACTAGTCAATTTCGCTATTTGTAATTAATATACTTGGTTAAGAATGCCCAACACTTCCCTCTAAGAGAAGGAAATAAAAATTAATGTCTGTTATTTTATAAAAATTCCCGTTCAGAAACCGATTATTAGATCCGTTAGCTACAAGTGCACTGATTTCATGTGCACACGAACCAGTATAAACATCGAATTAGATTGAGGCTGTGAGTGGAATGATGATTGACCTATCGGATATAATAATCCGATGTGCAGTGAACGAAAGTAACGCAACTGGCTCCGGACAAAAAGATATTCAAAGATATAAGAATCATATTCTAAATAAAATAATGATAGGACAGAATTCAATTAGTCAAAATTGGAGGTGCATGTGTACATGTGCTTTATCGAGGAAACGCTGCTTTAGAATTGCAGTTAACTAGCTTTGAGTAATAGAGATAATTTTAAAAATAATCTTCATAAGATACACAATTGAGTCGAAAAAATTCTAAATTGTAGAGAGTTTGTTCTACGTATAGATATATAGATTGAAACAGATACTAAATTTTCTTTTCGATATTGTTACCAGATTCAGTATAGAAACATTGGTACTAGAAGTTGTATTTAGTGTTTTGTAGGCTTAGAAATATGAATCCATCCTCAGAATTGTATGTTTCAAACAGTTACTCAAATATTATGCAGCTAAAATATGATTAGAGACTAAATAGTTATGCGGAATGGGAGTTAGATCTTTGTGAAGTCTAAACGAATAAATAATAGGAATGGTTCATTCACAAATTGTTTACCAACTAAATGTTTCGTGAACAAAATCTATTATATCCGTTTATAAAGTTTGGCAACATCGGTGTTTGACGGGATAAGAGAGAGAGTTTATTATCAAGCAAGCCGATCCCAATTAAGCTGCAGCAGCTGTGGAAATTAATGGTGCGCAGCTTTTAAGATGTAATTGGGCACATTCATAACTCTATATATGCGACATGTTAGAGGCGACATCTGATTTCGAATTATAAACAACTGTTTAATGCGACGCTCTTACTAGCGGAACTCCGTCAAGACGACTAATTTGTTATTTCAATTTTGTCTAACAACTTAATGAAATATTCCGAGAATCTTCTTTTGCCTACATTCAATTAATTAACTGGTGAAAAAATATGATTGACAATTTTTTATATATGTAATCAATTTGCGGTATTCATAAAGTGATGGCATTTTTGTAAACAATATCAGCAAAAATGATGTTCAATAAAAGCACTTCAGATTTGTTGATAATATCAAGACCAAATTTAGAGCAGTTATGATTTTGAAAGTTTAATAAATTAGCTATACTCATATTGACATATGGATCAGACTCATGGATACATTTTTTCTTAAGAAAAAGAGAGTTATAATAATGTACAGAAACTCAGCCGAACCACCAAATGTCGAGATACATGCTCAAAGTTTCCAACTGCTGACTGATGGTTTGAAGAGAGAAGAAAGCAAATTACAATTTTTTCATGCTCCACGATTAGTGATTTCTGTTGATCATTGTCAACGGTTGAACTGTAGCTAAACAGCATAACTGAAAGGCGTAATATTCTGTGACAAATTGCCGCTTGAAGTTGAACTTACTTGGAACTACAGCAGACATCCACTACCTCAATTTGTCGATGGCTAGATATATACAAGAGTGTATTCAGCTACGCGGTCACTAATTAATAACTGAGTGGTAAAAAATTTATAACTGGAATCTTTGCAGTGAAAACTATTTAAGTGGAAGTTGGAAACTACTGGAAATTATAACAATTGAAACTGGGTATGTTAGATGGTTATAGATAAGTTCTTTCGTTTGAACGTAGGACGTAGTTTGAAAAACACGTGATGTTATTTAATAAATTATAGAAAATATGATATGAAAATAAATTAATATAAGAGAAAATTATAATAAATTAATTTTGACCAAAATAGATTTGGAAAAAATAGTTCTGTCCTTATTTTACTATAAAAAAATTGATTTGTAGACAAAACTGAACCTAAGAAAGTTCATTTTTGAAGAAATTGAACTTGAAGGATCAAATTTTTTACTAAATTTAACTTGACACCGAATCAAAAACAAAATAAATTGAAAAAGTAGGTTTTTTTGGCCAAATTTCATTTGTTGAAGAATTATTCTGATAAATGAAACGTATAAAACCAAAGTTTTTTCTGATAAATATGAAGAAACGTTAAAATTTGGAAGCTGGACTCGAAAAAAGCAAATTTTTCACTGAATTAATCAACGGAAAGTTTTTAAAAAAATTCAACTTAAAGGAGCCAATCATGAACTTTTGCCTATTTTTATGAAAAATTTAAATTAATCGTTAGGAAAGTGATTGATGACTCAAATCAATATAGGAAAGTTGTATTTTGACAAAATTAGAGTTTTTGTCCAAAATTAATTTGGAAAATAGATTTCCCGATCAAATGTTTTTTGAAAAAGTTTTTGATAAACTAAACTTAGAAAAACGGAATTTGGAACAAATTAAACAGAAAAGTTTTACCGAATTAAAGAGAATTAAAGAAAACCAAAATTTGAGCATATTAAATTTAATTTTTGACCAAATGTATCTTTGAATAATTACATTATTCTTATAAATGCAAGTGAATTAAATTTATCCTTTTATTCTTAATGAAACCATGAACAGAGAATCAAGAGTAGAAGTTATTAAAATAATTTTATTTTGCGTACATTTTAAAAAATAAAAGTTTTGATTAACAAAGTAACTTTATCTGACAATGAGTTGCTGTAGAATTTATAAACGGATCTCTAGCTCATCAATTAACAAAGTTCAAACCATTAGTTTTATAATTTTTCTATATATAAAAGGGCTGTAAATTGTTCCCTACTTAACAAAATCGTTTAAAGTAGTTAGGCTCCTTGTCAAATATCTTTCAATTGTAACTCACTGAAATCTAGATGGAATCTTTTAATGGATCAGGTGGCACTGCCTCGCCTATTTCATGTCGGCACAATTACAAGAAAAAAATGAGATGATCGGGGAGGTTTTTTCTACCGATTCTTCGCTTCTGTCAAAGGTGAATCCAAAAATTGCTTAGTCATTCGGATAGACTCGATTCTTGTTGATTTTGTTCGAGGGAAGCATTAATGCGTGTAAACTATTTTATTCAATTTCATTTTTTGAGATTATATTGTAGCAGAAAGGTTTTAACTATAAATGTTGTTGATGGATTATTAATAAGTTTTTAAATAAATTGTCGATTGAATAAATTATTTGTTGTTCTTGTTAGATGTTTATGTTTCTTCCAGATATTTTATAAAACTGATACTACTGAGACTAGATGATTGTTAATATCATAAAATTTTTGTGCGTTTCGATATATTTTACAAATATGAGAAGAAAAAAGAGTTTAAAGAAATATTGGATGTTGGAAAAAGTCCTAATCAACCAATTTTGCACAATGATTTCCCTAACAAGTTACGATTATTAATAGTTTAATTATTAATTGATTGTTCATTGTTCTAAATGTTAATAAATTACCAACAATATTTACCGAAACAATAAATCTAGTCACGAATCGAGATATAAACTAAAATCAGTCTCATTTTTTTGCCATTTGAAGATTGAAGATGTTTAGACATTTTTATTAATATTTTAGTCTTTTAATGAATGAATGTCTTGGCTTTTGGATCTTAAATGATGAAATATAATAAAATTTCTATCTTAACGTTTCCATACAATTATGATTTTCAAAATTATTTCAACAATTAACGTATGGTTCTCGTTTTTTCTCACATCTCAGTTCTCAAAATCTCATCCAATTTCCTTAGCATATTCTTTTATCAATGTTCAAACATCTTTTCCCAAGTATTAGTATGTGTCGTAAATACCATTTGTTCCCGGTTTTTATTGCATTGAAAAAGGACAATTTACTATTTTTTGATTAACATCAATTAGAATCTCTCGAGGTTTTCTTGTGTATGTTTGAATAAATTCTCAAACAATGTTATTTGTACCATTTTCTTTGCTTATTTTTAATCTTTCTCCAATTGCTCAATTTTGTATTTGTTTTCCCAGAGACATTTCGTTACCTATCTTATCTTAGAATCATTCTAGTTGAATCACGACTAGATATTCCAAATAAACTCCTCAAATATTGTCAATATTATTAACTGAGTATAAATTTGTGTTGATAGGTAATTTGTTTTCTTTCCACGTTCAAATCATACGTTAGTGAAACATCTATTTGATCCCAATGTATCCCATCAAGAGTATTAGTTTGTTCCCAATCCCAAATAGTTACAATTGCCCCCAAAACAATAATAAATCCCAAACCCTCACAGAATTTTTACGACCTATTTATCTGTTAGTCCTAATTGTCGCTGCCGGCCATGGACTAGGATCCATCGGACCAATTTCCAAAAAAAAAAAATCTACGGAAATTGACCATGGTTTCCTGTAAATACCGTTACGGCCTACTTACGGTCGATTTCTATGCGCATCGCAACGCCACTTCCGATCTTCGACGCGGTCACCGCGACATTTCGATGATTTGTTCGAAACGTGCAGTGGAGAAATTGCTTCGGATATATAGGGATGTACTTAGACTTGTGGAAAATTCGTACCGCCTCTTCCAAATACATATAATGTTTGTAAATTGCTTTTGAGATTTTTAGTATTGTGAATTCTTAACTTAAATTCAAGCAATGAATATTGAGCAGGCAAAAAATGAAATATTATTACATGCAACAAAAATGGACACTGATCTATCATTTAAGGTAATTCACCTAGGAAAATCGAGATACCCAGCTATAAAGTCGTTTAAACTTGTTCATTCGACATACTAAAACTCTTCTCAAAACTCCCATATATAATTCGATGTGAGCAACTTTAAAAATCGGGGGTCAAAAGTCAAAAAATCGATTTTTTGTACATTTTTGTAAATAACTCGTTTCCTATGTGTTTTACATTATTTGTATTTATCACCAATATTGTAGAGCATTAAGTTTTCTACAATTTTTGTTTGAAAAATTTTTTTATACGGTGAATCGTTTCTGAGATAGAGGGCTCGCGATTAGAATTCCATTTAAAATCAACTGGTAATAGCGATCAAAATAATTTGGATGAATTTGCAGCAGCATTTGAAGAAGAAGACTATCGAGTTCAGCAGGAAGACGACGGCGATGAAGAAGAAGAAAATTGAAATTAGAACTCATTGTCCTCATCATAAGATTTGAATTATAATATGATTAAATTTTTTCTCTTTACGATTTTGAAACCACTCGGGCAGAAAAGTGCTATTAAAGGAATTTATACTTGATTGGAAATAAATAATTGGGCAAAAAATATTTACATATAATGTAATTGTTGATAAAAATGTAAATTATTTATAACTATATATTTAGCAATAGTTTATAAACTTTATAAGAGATTATTTTGATCGGACTATCAGTAGATTTCAAATGGGATTCTAACCGCGCTCTGCCCTCTATCTCAGAAACGATTCACCGTATGAAAACATTTTCGAGCCAAAAGTTGTAGAAAATTTGATGTTCTACAATATTGATAATAAATACAAATAGCGTAAAACCCATAGGAAACGAGTTATTTGCGAAAAATATGTAAAAAATCGATTTTTTTGACTTTTGACCCCTGATTTTTAAAGTTGCTCACATCGAATTATATATGTGAGTTTTGCGAGAAATTTTAGGACGTCAAATGCACAAGTTTAAACGACTTTATAGCTGGGTATCTTGATTTTCCAAATTTCTTATCTAAATCTACCTAAAATGACTGAACTATAAGCAAATACTTCCAAAAACGAAATCGAAAAGTAAACTCAATGTTTCTCTAGTTGATACGTATCTAAAGTCACTCTTAACTCATTTTCTAGTTAAAAAAAATGTGGGTAATGATTGAAGATGATTTTCGACAATGAAACAAATGAAAAAAAGTGAAGGTCGTGTGAGCTAGTTTAGTAGATGTATCAATAGAGTGTTCAAGTATTGAGCAGAATTTTTGAGCCGTTGCATGATCATTTTTGAAACTCGACGCCAAACAACAATCAAAAGAATGGATTGCAATGGCTACAGTTTAAATTGCTAAATTATGCACCCTATTTGCCAGATTTAATCCCGTTAAATCATTTTCTGATTGTCCAACGATAAAGAAGCGTTGACAGTTGATTAATATTTCGAAAATAAGACTGGCAAGCGATCTTATTGAACATAGCAGGGAAAAAATAAGAAACTTTTGTTTTTTTTTGTTACAGTGGAAAGTAAAAAATAGAAAAAAACTCATAGTTCTATTGTTCTACTGTGACTGTTTAATATAGAAATACAAAGTATAAATTGATGATATATTCTGTAATTTATAGTCCTTGTTTAGAAATACGTATCGATAGCCACAATCAGCGGAGCCCTTGTTACCTCGTACCCTTCGTATTTGCGGTTTGAGTATCTGAACACCCGCCTCGACGTGTACGTTTTTGTTAGCCGTAATGTCGTCAGAAGCAATTCCTTTGTTAACCCGAATAAAGCAGAGATAGCTTTTCGAAATGCAAGGATGCCGTCGTCGCCGGAATGGGGTGGGTGTTAATGGTTGTGCCGGGATAATGGGTCGGCTGCCACTATAATGGATGGAATTGCATTAAAATGTGATCTGCATAGCTTCTCGCTTACATTCCTCGTTCCGAAAATGTAATTACCGATCAGCGAGTCTTGCGTTTCCGTTACGGTACGGAGACACGGGCGGCAAGGGTGCATTCACTACAAAATTGGGAACACGGGGAGGTTTTTGCATGAGAATAACCAGAAGTGTAATCGATCAGGTGGAAACGTACACATTTTTTAATATGAACTGTAGCTCTTCTTGATAGTATGTACCATAAAATTTGAGGTTATGAAAATGAAATCAGTTGCAACGTGAATCAATATTTCGATTCCTATATCAAACCTAACCATTATTGGTCATTTATAATTTATTATGCTTGATCCACAACAAAGACAACTATGTAGAAATAAAATTGCATCCATAAAAATATCAATCTGTTGAAATGAACGGTCAAACATTATTTTATCAGGCCTAAACAGTTTTTAAATACAATATTAACATTAGAAATTATCTATAACTATCTATAACTCTGATGTATAAATTATTTTTCTTTTACTGGAACTTCAAAGTTGAAAAACTACGTGAAGGGATGATTTCCGCGCCCTACATATCAAATTTTTCAGCATAATTTTCTCTATAACATTAAAATTTCAACGAAATCGGAGGGGTGTAACCTAAACTAGATAATTACCGAAATTTATGTGGAAATGGCTAAAGATAAATGAGAGGGTGGTTCATATATAAACTGGACAGATGAATGTCGTGGCTGCACTGGATTTTAAACTGGTCTGTTACGAAACGAAGACAACAGCCCGGGATGATCAAAAGGGATGTATCAGTGACTGTTGCGCAACCCTTCGATTTCTGGTCAAAGATTAATGCGTCGGTTATCTAAAAATTTCAGCCAGATGGGTGTTGAAACATCTAAATTTTGCCCACTGTGTCTATTGCACCGAATATTTACCACAGACGAGACTTTGGCACACCAGTATATTTTGGGTAGCAAACACGGTCAATGGAGTAGAGAAAGAAAGATGAAGGCGCTCCAGTTAAAGCAGAGGTTGCACTGACAGCGGGAAAACCTCCTAAAATCGTGTCTTCATATCAAAACGAAGCGATATTCCAATTCGTAGTGCTATATTGCTGCAAGACAATGCCAGACCGCATATCTTTCGGCTTACGAGGGAAACTTTGAAAGATTTGAGTTGGAAAGTATCGTAGTCCCGATTGGTCGCCTCATTTATTTGATCTATTAAAAGAGGCACTCGGCCGACTGTCATTCGAAAGCATTGCGGAGGTAGAATCTTTCGTGCGCGAATATTTACGTGAAAAGCCGAAAGTTTAAAAAAAAGGCATCCGAAAGCTTTCGGAGAGATGGTAAAAGTGTGTAGAGTGTAACTTTATGTTAATTAAACAACAGTTTATTATCTATTACTGCAATGCAACGAATTATCTATTATATCTTATACCGATCGAAAAATGCATGCTTTGAAGTGATTATTTGGGTTTTAGATACAAAAATCACGCTGATCAATTAGTAGGTAGTCCAATAAGAAATTGGAAATATTGAATCACTCATTTTTATCAATGTATTTTGAATCGTCGATGTCTGGAATAATACAAGGTATCTTCCAAAAGTTGTGCTAAGTCGGATGGGAATTATAAGTTATATTTATAATTTACACAATTAACTAAATAGTTTGAACAATTGAAATGTAAATATATCATTTAAATCGAACCTTTCGCTTGGTATGACACCAAGGTTCAAACAAAGAGACCATCAACGAGGGACGTTTCCCCATAAAATAGTCACGTATTAAATCAAATGAGTTTCTAAGAGATTTAGACTTTTTATCCCAGCATTACTGGTGACAAATAAAGCGATATATCATATTAAACAATATAAATAAATAGAGATTTAAGTAATGATTGTTTTTATTGAGAAGGAATGAGGATTAATGTTATTATTGTAGTTATATAAAAACATTGAACGAACAATTTTCGAATCAACGGTTTTATCTACTTGTCCACGTGTTTGAATAATTAAACAAGTACTTAATTCGTTAACGGTTGTTATAAACGTTTAATTGCAATTTATAACAGAGTAACTTGACATATTACAGTCACTCTATCATTGACCGGGACCCCGTGTCACTCATCTAAACGTTAGAATATGTTCATCCGAACGTAAAAAACGATTTCATGCCCCGTAACTGAAACTTAAGGACCCTAATAACGCAACAAAATGATCAATGTAGCTATAAACTGGCGAAAACCCCTTTTTACGGCCGATAATAAATATGGCTGCTTTTAATAAAACAGCTGACGATCACCATTAAATTCACAGAACAGACAGAGAATCATATATAAAACTCCTCGGGAGCTTCGTTGTCAACGTAAGTCGCGAGCCCCAACGTTGTACGGTTTATGCTGTTGTTTTGTACATTGGGGATCATTTTAAATTTATGTGTTACTCTCTTATCCACATTTTAGACTATGTTAAGATTTCTAGATGTTAAAAATCATTTACGCGGTTCTTATGAATAAAAATAGTCGGTGTAAGACATTAATTTTCAATTACTTATACACGTGAAAATAATTTTAGTCATATCACAATAATAAAGCTGCGATAGTTTCATAATACTTTTTCTCGGAAACTTTGAATTTGAAAACTATGAAATTCTAATACATCTCGTTATACCAACGAGATCTTCACCATACCAAAAGAAAACCAATTCCACCAATTTGCTCATTACACAAAAAGATTTGATATAATTTAATAATTTAATATAATATATTTATAAAAAACTAGTAATTTCAAGAAAAAGTTCTGCTAAGTTACAAGAAAATTGGAAAATCGACACCATTCAATAGATACTTCAAAAAATGCAACCAGTCTAGATACATAATGATCTTAAGGATTTCAAAAACCAATTTTGGGATTTAACAAGCGGAAGTTCTAATCATGGGAACATTGGTAAAAGCTCTAAAAAGAGGTTGACTTCCAAATAACAAATTCGATGTTGATCAAGGATTGTCTAGAAACAATAAATGAACTAGGCATAGAAACCAATGCTCTTGTAATGTGGGTATACCCAGGAACGAAAAAACGAGTAATCTGGAGAAAAAAAACTACTTCTATGACTGGACAAGAACCGTTCTGTTCCTCAGGAAGAAACCACTTAAAAGCAGAACTGAGGAAAATGGATAACCACAGCCCAGCACCCAAATTGATTTAAACACTCGATACTAATTCACTATGAGTCCTCAAAGTTTTCTCTCACTTATTTGGGAATTGCTCTATAAACGAGGTATGGTCAAAAATACCATTTAAAACCAAATGAAAACAACATGCAATTCGAAAAGATATCCTCCAAAATACTATCAATACACTCAACCTTAACAATAGCTTCCATCTTGTCTCCTTGGTTTACTATATTTTCGAACATGACCAAAAGTCACATGGTGTTGAATCTGGTGATTAAAGCGACGTGAGAGACTTTGAAATGAAAATCGCAAATATCAGTTTGAGATTAGAAGTTATACTCTGAACTAAATAATATTCAATCTCTTGTTTGAACGACGTTGTAAAGTGGAAAGACAAACTAGTAATTTCATGTTCTTAACAAATACATTTTCTAATCTAAATTGCTTATATTCCTTATAAGCAAGCTTCAATGTTACTACATTCTCCTAATTTGCTTAAATGACCATTTCGTAACCGTATTTAACACTTAACAATACTCCATGTTTCACGATCTTCATAAAGCGGCTTATGTAAACGTTTGACAAGGTAGAAACGGTCCAAACTGCTTCTCTTAACACATGAAGGTACCCGGCATTCTTGTTGATGTAAATATTTCTATTGGTTTATACAGTTAACACAAAAATATCCCTACAAATTGAAATAATATTAATTTTCAGCTAATTTCATTATTTGCTTCTAAGTAAATTCGGCAAAAATAATATCCTGAACGTTTCAAAAGTCAACACAAACAGCTTAAGCATCCACTACTTTTAGTTTAGCTTAACAATAACGATTACGAACTTGGTGGTTCAGTTCAATACATAAGTAAAATAATTTCATAGAACTTGTCCAATCAAAATTGAAATATTTTCTGTGAAGGCAGGACTTATCATTATTATAATCCTTTAATACATAAATTACATAAAAATGATTTCGTAATAATTATTCGATGTGAAATATCGCTTCTTCTTTTTCTAATTGCGTAAATTACAGGGTGATGAATTTCTTGCAAGTTAACCATCCAAGTTAACAACTATCATTTGTTTACATAATACATAATCATATCACTTCGGCCTGTTTATTTGTGGAGATTGCTTTGAATTTTTGTTTATTATTCACTTTTTCAAATAACACCATTTCTGAGAGTTTTAATGTATTGTATAACTAGTAATTTATTCTGTCTATAGATACTATAGATGTGAAATATTAGAAATGATATTTATCAATGTCAATACCCTGAAAGAATCTTTTTCCAATTGAAACCCCTCTACCGAAATCGAATCACCAGTGGCGAAATGTAACTGCTGACCCCTACCGGGTAATTACGTCGTTAGCAAATCGTCGGGGGCGGCATCTGGCGGGTGGCGGGTGACCCTCGACCCGTCGCGAAGGACTACGACTACATAGATACTAGCGTCAGCTTGCGCTAAGGCCCTAACACTGTAGCCGCTAACATTGGAGAGATATTAAAGTCTAAATTTATTACCGCCCCCATCCATAAAGACACAGTCGAGATCTGCAATTACTGTTTTCTTTATTTTCGGGCCACATGTGTGTTTGTGTCTATGGGACAGCGGCGCGGCGGGGAAAGTTTTATTACATTAGGGTAAAATTTGGAGAGGCTGGAAGTGATTTATTACTTTATTAGGTGACGAGAGGCTAGGTCACGACCTTTCTTTTACTGTTAATTTATTATATATTTGTACCGAATAATTGAGTCCACTTCGGATTATTTCTTTAATTTGATTTTTTGAGTAATTTCAGATCCTCAGAGGTAAAAAAATATAAAACGTAAGTTACCTTCGACATCAATGTTGATGGCTTTCGTTTTCTGACGAGAAGAAGCGTTTCCGTAGTGGGATCGAATTGATTAATCGTTGTAATTACCGATCAGCTTTCGGCGCTAATTAGATTTAGTCCCTGCGCCGCCGTCGCGTTCGGTGATGGTAGTAAAACCGGCTCCATGCGATGGAAGAGCGCAGTACAAATGAGATTACGGCCGAAAATGGCGTTCGCCGCAACGGGTAAGGAGAGAGGACGCGGGGTCGCACGCGTTAATTGTCATCGATTTTTATGTAATGTCATTATGTCTGTACACAATTTATCACGTTACAAGACTAGATTGCAAAGCTGGGGGTCCATTAGCAAGGAAACCGTATAGATGAATGTGTGCCCATTTCTGAACACTCAACTTCTAACATAAAATGTAGTGGGAAACACCAAATCACATTAAGTATGTTAAAAACACTAAGATCAATTGAATAAGCAATCAATTCGTAATATTAGGACTCATTAAAGTTTGAATCAAAATGTGTTATCGTGAGATAATTTCATTATTTAGCAAATTGATTACAACGGAAATCGCTGCTTGAAACATGTAAATAAAACATTCGTTATATTCAAATTTTCGCAAATGTGACCTGGAATTATGAAAGGAAAATATGAGAGCAGGGAAAATACAATGAAGTAAGTTTATACCTCGTCAGAGATATGTCGCGACATATCCATTTGTGCAAGGGAGAGTTTTGAGAATAGAACAGAAGAAGATTCAACTATATAAGAAGATGGTGTTGATCAGGAAGACTAAATGTCAACCTGCATAATTACCTTCCACTAGGAAGAAAAATCTCAAACACAAGTCTATCAATTTATATAGAGGGGAACATCTGGGACCCACTCTAGACAGTAAACTCCTCTAGAACAAACACGAAAAGTAGATGAATAGTAAAGCTATGAAAGCCCACATGGTGTGCGAAAACTTGAGGTTGTAACCCAAAGAGGTTGCTGCGACATTTCTTCATATACTATTAAAAAATGTGGCGGAAAAAACTTCACTCAAATTTCAAGTCAATAGGTCAAAGATTATTGAACATATGATTTTATCATTTAATATGAACAGATACACAAACAAATAACATTCAATGATTTGTAAAATGAAGAAATGTTGAATAGGAATAGAAGTTGTTTATCACAAAAGCAAGTGCAAAAAAACATATCACATGCAACCAAACATTTTAGAATTACTAACATTTTTGATGCCTTTTGGTACCTGATGCATCTATATTTAAGTTTTGCCAAAAGATCATTATATTTTTCCTCGAAGAATCTCAAATTATTCCTATTTACTCCTTTTTTATCTAATGCCAAATTTATTTAACAAGCCTTTTTGATCTTTTTGATATTTCTAGCTTTTTGAAATTCATCGTCATTTCGCAGATTTTTTTACAGATACATCTACTGAGCATTTCGACGTCAATTTAATATTGAAATATGAATATGCCTTTATTGTGTATCTTTAATAAAGGAAAAGAAAACGTATTTTTGTGTGAATTCAAACATATCGTCAGGTAAACTGCGCGAGATAACCTGTGAATTGTCGGATACGGCGGTAGACTTTAGGAGGTAGTGGGAGAGACGGTTGCGTTAATTCCAGGCGTACAGATTACGCACGTTCGCTCCATTGGAAATCCTCCCGCTCTATGGAAATGTTGGTCAAATATATCATTCTGACTTGACATTGCAATTCTCTTATCTACGCGCTACTGCCGCCGCAGGCAGGCTGCCTCCCTAGGCTGCTGAAAAACAGAATCGAGTGAGCGTGAGCCACCGGCAACTGGCGGCGGTAGAGAGGGTGAATGTCGGATATAGCTACGGCCAAATTGCAAACAAAACACGCGCTATACAGGGGCGTATTTGACACACAGTTTGAAATATATACACAGTTTGAATATAAAGAGAAATAATACTTAATGAGAAATCAAGATGAAGATACTTTCAATTCCTGGGACTATTTCGAATTGGCAATACGTTAAAAGTGATCAAAGTTATAGTACAGAAATATATTGATAAGATTTTGAAAATTTATATCCTTACATGATATAAGGAGTGCGATTGTTTCTCTAGCATTTTCCGCTACTTACTCGTGTATAAATAAGTTAAAAGTATGTTATAAAGCATTATCTTATATTAAAATGTGGAATTTAAATAAAATATTAAGATAGGAAAACGGATACAGATCAGATAGGTTTAATTGGAAACTTCTGGATACGTTCCTGACTCGTTCGAAGTCAAAAGATCAAAAAGGTAAATATTAAAAACAGTAACACAGTTATCTGCACGGAAAAATATGAAAAATTAATCGAATAAACTTCTAGGCTGTCCACAGTGGCATCTCAAATTGTTTTAACGAATATTTTTCACTGGAAACAGTACGAAAAATAAATTTCATTACTAAAACATTTTGTTTGTTCGGTATCAACCTGAAACGATTTAAATTCGATTTTCGTCGAAGCTTTTCAGTAGAGTAAGGAACAGCCAAAGTCATTACGAAAACGCCTCATTGGACCTCTTTCCCTATCAATATAATGATGGATCTTCAGCGACGTAACGCACTATTCGGGACCCAGTAGCAAATGACCCGTGATTTTCGCGAGGGTTCAACTACTCCCATACTGATTTATTCACAGACACGTGACTTTATAGGGTGACACATAATCAAAGTTGAAAATTCGGCGTTACTTGAATCTATAGTAATTTAAACTATTTTCTCCAGGATATAGGGATATATTTTGTTTGGGAATAGATTATAAGTTGTTTATATGTCGTGAAGCAAATATTGATCATAATTTCCCAGGAAAAGACAACAGAGAAAGAGAAAGTAAACAGTATTAGTGCGTCAAAGTGGTCCTAACTCATTGTTTTCGTCAACCCTTTGCCCGGTGTAAGGTTTCCACTCCCATTTATTCCCCTAATCCTGCCTAATGATCCCGTACAGCATTCTCCTCCGGTCTCGACACTTGTCGGCATTTCCTATCGGACTTTTACAAATAAATGCTATTCCATTTCTGCTTGAGAACAATTATTGTTTCCGCATTAGTATAGGGCAACGCTTACGACCGAACCCTTTCACTACAAATGATGGATTAGATACCGAGGGGCCAGACATGAAAACAATTATTGCAAGAATTGATAACGCTGTGAATTTAATCATCGGATAATTCTTTTCGTTCGATTTCCTTGAAATTATTCGAAAATATTTTACTTATTACCTATTAAATATATATATATATATATATATATATATATATATATATATATATATATATATAAAAAATATAACCCAAAAATCATCATCATGAAGTTATCAGTGATCAATTTTTGCTTAGTATTGCTTAGTATTCGTTAATGAGTAGATGATGATGCAGTAGCTTTGTTAATCATTTACAACTGCAGTTAGAGTTAGAGATATCTATTAAGTTTTTTCAGTAATCATAAGCTAACGCATTTTCTTACATAATTTATCATTAAAACTATAATTACAAATGCAATTATAGTTAATTTGCAGCTCTTAATAATATAATTGTTTAGTACTTTTAAGCACCAGAGAGAATATTTGGAAAATTATTGAAATTACCTACTAGTTTTCAGAAATATCAAGATGATGTAATTATTTCAAAATCTAGCTGTTGAAAATAACGATTTAGGTCACTTGAATTTTTTTTTGTTTAGTTGAAGTTATTTCGTCACGTTTATTTCTGACACAACTCTAATCATTTGACCGATTCGCATTGTTAATAAATTCGGTCATTAAGAACAAAACTAAACTTTATATGAACCATATCAAGGTAGCAATCAGTGAGATTAATTAGCATACGGAAAAAAATAATTAATTTTAATGATTTATAAGTAACTATTCCATTAGATGGCAAATATAGTAAAAAGGTTTTTTTTTTTATTGAGACAATCCCTTATTATAAATGATACAATTTATTGTCGTAAGACATAAAGGTGAGTTTTTCTACAAGAAAGTTTCTATGTCATAGATTTTTTAATTTTTCTATGTTTAAGAAAATTACAAAATTTTTTTATAGAAGGCAGTAGCTAGGCGTTTGTATTAATGCTTGAGTCAACAACACTCGATCCTCTTATTTTCAAATAAACATCAGCCTTATATCCTCAAACTCAAAGCTCGATATCTTATTAAAGAAAGACAATAATTTATAGGAGTTTACTAAGTTTAAATATTTATTATGGTAAGATGGACATGAAGAAGATGCTAATAAAAATACTAATAAAATTTTGCATTTGTGTGAATAATATTTATAACTTGAATGAATGAAAGCTGAAGAATTTTGAAAGTGTTGCAAGGTGAGAAACAGAAAATTTCTCGTTTAGTTTAAAACCTCATATTTGCATATTAGAATAATTATTATTAATAATCATGATGAAATGATAGTTTGAATGTAACTTGCACCGAACAACGTAGATGTATCTTTCGGAAACATTGTCAGTTGCAGATTGAAGCACACTGTTTACAAAATTCTAAATACAGTACGGTCAAATGAAAGGAATAAATTCGTTATTTCGTAAACTGGTGACTTCAAGAGAAAGTCATCTATATGGGCATGATAACATCATCGCCAAAAAGGTTTAATTTGAAATGTGAGTGTTCTAATACGCTATTTGAAATGTCTTTTTAATACCTATTCAGCCATACCAATATGTCAGAATAAGTGATGTTTGCCTTTGTCTAAAAAATTAATTAACCCTTCTCGAACCTTCTCTACAACTTCTGAAATTAGTGGGGCAACCTAAATACGTACCCTTTTTTTAAAATCAATGATATTTTGTGACCTATGATGAGACTTTATTATCAAGTTTCCCTATATAAAGAAATCAAGAATAGTGAAATCAGATGACATAGGCGGCTTTTCTTCGACCTATCTTCCGATTTGGAAAGACGTTGTTCAAGTATTTGGGCATCAAAACTGGGTAGTGTGTGGGCGCGCAATCTTACTGCAACCATAAATTATTTGTTTGGAAACTGTTTCATGAATAATTCCGGTTAATATTATTATTATTAATAACAAGTTGTGGTAATTGTAATCTCTAGATTTTGTACCTTATCCAGGAAAGTAAACTTTGAAATAAGACACCATTAGCAATCGGTATTAGCCAAGAAATGATGGAGCATTTACAATATCTGTCTTTGGAATGATGTTCAAAACAACATGTATACTACAATTGTAGAAGATCCATGACCCCCGGTTTCCGGTGTTGAGGGCGATGGCGAGGGATAATCTGATCATCCAAACTTCATCTATACCAGCAGAAAGGCTGCTTTGCCGAGCATCGTTAATCATAAGAAAACCTCGGAGCCGCCTGATTAATACATCAATTAGATGGCACTTCATGAATGGCCCCAAACACCCCAGTTATGTATGTTGGGATGAAATCTATCCCATTTTTGGGTCCGCTAATAGATTCATTTGTTTATTTTGTTAAGATAGAAAACATAAAAAAATTGCGGGGCATGTACGAGACATAAGACGAGAGGAGAGTTTTATTTTTCGACTAGACTAGAGATGAGACATTCCACTTTTTCGAGCGACAAAAAGAAAGTTTTCAAAGTTTTTTTTCGTCTCGTCTCGTAGGCAACACTGATACATTTCATAAATATTCTAATTCTTATCTAAAAATCAAACGATTTTCAGTACTCCTTAAAAATCTCATATATAAAACAAACTGGGAAATCTTTGAAATCAGACTATTATCCAGCAATTTTCAAAAAATATTTGTATAAATCTTTGAGTAATAATTGAAGGACCTTTGCAATCTCAAAGATTGTAATCTTTGTTAGCTATTTGAAACAGTCTAATATAGTAAACAATTACTTCAAATTGAAGATTCGGTTTGATCGACTGATTTTGTTTGTTTGAAAAAAAAAATGTTTCCAATGTAATCGTCATAGAACAGTTTAATAATAATAAATCAAAAATTGTTTTCGTCTTTACCCATATAGATTGAGAAAAACAGTATAGATTTTATTTGTATTCAATTAATTCTTTTCTTTTTTATTCATTGAATGTTGATCTACAATGGAATTTGAGTTATTCAAAAAGAACATTATTTTTTATGGCTTATCGCTTGAATTTCTACAAATTTCAGTAGTTTATGTAGCTATTAAAGCCCTTTAATTAGCAGTATTAAACGTCAGCACTATATACTACGCTACAAACAAACAATTTCGAAAGAATTCCAACACGAAAATGTGAACGACTCTTTTTACGTTTAACGCCATCTATCACTGGTAGCAACGAATTATTGCTCGAACATTATTTAAAATATTAGCGACTAGCAATTAAGCTGGGAATTCCACACGTTGCAAATCTGCCCCGCGCAAATTAATATCGCGTAGATGTGCCGATAAATTACGCGCCCGTCAGTAATACCAACTGAAATTAGGATTATTTTCAGGCTTTCTGCCTGTTCACCATCTACACTGAGAACAAGGGATTAGTTATAATGGAATCAATTAAATATTTCGGGTCTTATTGATTGTTATAGTGCAGTATAATAATGTCAGAACATTTAATTTAATACTATTTAATTAGTGAACATATTTATATATGGTTATTGGTAGAAAAAAAAACTTTTCACTATAAAAATCACAAGATCAAAATGGTGCAACAAAAATAAATTCAGAAAGACGTTCTAGGTTATTTCACAAACAAAACAAAATTGATCTAAACTATTACTTTTCAAAACTCTCACGACATCGAGGCTCTCAAATGGATTTGAATATGCATGAAGTCTTTTTTGAGCAGGCCACGACGACACCAAGTATAATCATTCACGGTCGTCGTACCCCATCGGTGGGTCACACAGTGATAAGTTTGAGGTGGAAATGCTTGATATATTGAGATTTAAACAAAACGAGATGTCACAATTACTCAATAATGAATATTCAACTGCAAGCACAGAGGTACAAGTTGAATCTTATAGAGCTGCGAACGATCAACTGGTACACAAGGTGGGTAATATCTAATTGAGAAATACAGAGAAAATGCAATGTTCGTACGAATGAATTTAACAATAAATGGGTTCCAAAAGGCGAGGAATACACGCGTGGTCAGTTATTTCCTGGACTCGTTTTGTATACAGATGGATCCAAAACACAAATGGTAGCAGAACTAGATTTTTATAGCGATCTACTGATAAAATAAGAGACCTTAGAGCTGGTTCTCTAGCCTTTTAATCTTTCAAGCATAGCGACAAGTGCTGTCACGAGTACGCTTCTGTTATTCCCAGTTTCCTCGAAAGTCTCATGTAAAGAAAAGCTGGAAAAACAGAACTGGTAGTAATAGTGTAACCTAGCGGAATCTTAAATGTATTTTATAGAAAAATAGAAGTGGTTTATTCCACTGAGAATTTTTAGCTTCATTCTTTTTACGCAGCCTATCAACTTGTAGACTGAATCTTACCAGTGACTTTTTTAAACTTAGAATTGGACGTTCGATAAAATGTCGTAATGATTTAGAGTATGACAGATCGACAGAATCTTCGTGAGGACAGTTTTGACCGTTTTTCTATTTATAAATATTAAGTCTGCTATTAATTTTTTCCCTTTCGCTAGTCTTTGACCTGATGAACTTCTCCTAGTATAATAACTTGAATAACTCGACCCGTTTTTCGACGGTCAATTTTTCAAAATTCCGTTCTGAGTGCTACATATGTTGCCAGTTTAATAAATTACTCTAGAGATTAAAATTTTCCAAGAGTATGTATCATTTTTGAAGTACGTATTTCAGTGTACCTGTAGAAATTAGTATTACTTCCACTTTCCTACGTATCCCTAGTCGGCAGTGTGGACAGAATAACGGTTGTAACATGCGTAACCGTGAAGTTTTTTTTCCTTTGGGATCACAAATCCGGGCACAAAACGAGCAGTTACTTTAATTATACTTGGCTCAGTGATAACAGTTGAATTACTGTTCGAGGTAATCTAAACGAGGAAAATGTATATTAGTAAAATGGAAAATATTCGTGAAAAGATCTCATTCGATTTGGAATGGTCGTGATATGATTTAATGTATAAATATAAGGAAAAGTAGATCAATTTACTGAAATTTGAACGCGATTTGAAAACTTGAAGAGAAATAAATGATTGGAGTAAAGAAATAAAGTACAGGAATTGCTATCTCACCCACAAAAAACTCTATATTTGATTATAATTATTAACTCATAAATTTCTTTTACGCTTTTAGTGTTTCGGAAAGGTAACATAGGTGTCCGAAAACATTCGTTCCTGAATGGTAAACAAGGTTCAGTAAATTCAGATTCGGCAATTTTAATCTATTTCCAATCGATCATCAAACATTAAACAACGACAGGTTAACTGTAGAAGTGGAAGCAAATTCATGTCGGAAAATCTAGTAGTTATCTAATACTCTCTATCAACCCTGGTAGACCATCCAAGAGCATTGGCAGCAGAGCAGGTGTTTGGGTCCCTCATTATTTGTCCGAAACCAACCGATCCATCACATGATTCAACGGCACCATACAGAAGCGTTTTTATACATTTGTTAATTGGAGACGAAAAAATTGGTCGTGGTGCTAAATTCTATTAATGCAGATTTTTATATTTGACAACAAATGAAAACATCGGATTCCTTACAAATAAAACAAGCAGTAACGATTATTAATCTTAATGATTCAAATAATAAACTAACGGAAACGCCTAATTTATTATTTACTTAATGAAACATGGAAGAGTTTTGTTGTTGTATTCGATATGTGTAAGTAATTTTTCGAAAATTCTATTAGTGGTAATCGATACGAGAACAAATAATAGCTGTTGAATTGATACTTTTCGACATGCAACTTCCATATCGACAGAATATCACAATAATATAACAAATATTGTTTGTTTCGTATTACAAGTCAAACTAACGTCCACAATATTCTGTATCGATTGTTATTTGATTAGATTTTTATCAATTACTGCTTTTATCAGTACGAATTAATTAATGAATCAAACGTTTCGTTTTTGCTTTAGTTTTATTCACACTGTGTACACATGTATTATGAATTATAAGTTTACTGACGATCATTCCTAACCTCCATCTCTCATGACAACTTTTCGTTGTTTTGCGGGCTGTCCACCCTCGACCTTGTTGTCGGTTCTCATTACTGAAGATATAATCAAACTTCACATCCCTTCTTTTATTAAAAGACACTATCTATAAGTTCATCTAATAAAAATACTAAAAATAATTAATTGACATAATTATCCAACAAACAATACAAATGGCTTAACCATATTAAAGTCCTCATTGAGAGACTGTCTTGTCTTGATTCTGAATTCTTATCTTTTCACTTAATATTGAACCTCTATCATTGAAATTTTTCTGTTTCTCCCTCCTTTGCCCAAGACAATCTTCATTTTCATTTCCTTCTTTATTGAATTTGGGAAGCAAGCTATTAACTTCAGTATTGAAAAGTAAAAATGCAGGAGAATGAAAATTGTTATCTATCGGGGTTGATTGTTATTCTAACAGCCAAAGATACAGATTTTCATTATCATATACACATTTTTTCATGACATTTTAAAGACTGAATAGCACGCTCTATCATGCCATTAGATTTTTGGACATGAAATTCTGACAACTACCTGGATAAACTCTGCATTGAGATTTTTAAGTTGTTTTTTTTTGTGCATTTTGTTGATCGGCATATTTTTAAGCATTCATTCAGATCTAATTTCGTTTCAGTCGGTAGCCTTGTCTTTAATTAGCTAGTCTTTTAATTTGCCAAACTCACAAGTTGCTGCTAAGCCTTAAGCTCTGCATATGCATCGATATTTTCGCCTGGTTTTTGGTTTCTAGTGAAAAACGCTCCAAGGTCCATACAATGCAAAAGTAGATTTCATTGTAGTTGCTCAAATTTACTCCAAGTGCTCGCTCCATCTATTGCACTGAATTGCGGCTATTCAAGTTCGATGATTGACTGCGCCAAATTACGTTTGTTGGTTATTTAATTAATGAAACAAACGTTTCCGTTTTGCTTTAGTTTTATTCATGCTGTGTACACTTGAATTATGAATCATAAGCTAACTGCCATGTCATTCCTAACCTCTTAACCTAACCTAACTTAACTTAACCTTCTTCTTCCAAGTTGTGACAGCTTATCGTTGTTTTGCGGGTTGTCCATCCTCAACACTAAATGTCTAATCACACTACAATTACTGAAGCTACAATCGTAATCTCTTTTTAAGATAGGATTTAGATTTAGGGTCTTTAAATTTTCTGTTTACTACTGATACTTTCTCATTCTTCTTTATATTTACGCTTTTGAACCGTTTCTAACATAAAAATCACCACAATAAATGCAACAACTTGCCGTGAATGCCAGAAACTTAAGACACATGAAATTTGCAAATGTTCGTTGGATTACGTGATTGAGCACTAAGAAGATATTTCAGAAAATTCATTTGCTATTGATGCAAAGTTAGTTAAGCACACTCAGTATTTAATCTTCAACAAAAATTATTAGCCGTAACTGGAGTATTAATATAATATATAAATTTCTTTAATTACTTATTTCTTTGAACTTTTGATGTATTAATGCATCTAAATGTTCCTGATTTAAGATTTCTTCTGCTTTGAAATTAGTTTTTTTTTAATAATTTGTCGTTTCGACGACGAAATAAATTATTAACTTAGGTTAGTTAAGACAAATTCAAGATATAGTTGTGATTGGAAAGTAAAATATGATTTTTTCTATATTCCTCATTTTTTTATGCGGAGAAGAAACTTTTTAGAACTACTAGCACCTAAAAGTAACTTTTTTTACAATATTAACTAAGTTTTTTTGAGGAAGCTGAATTACTATCTACTTTATATCAATTCCATTTAAATTCTAGTGAATAAATTAGTTGTCGGAAAATTATCCGTTTGAATTTCCCATTTTTCCATTGCGAAATCGCATACGCCAACCTAAGGGATTTTCGTTTTTTTTTTCTCTAGAGCGATTTCGTATCATCATCATTTTTCACTGCTCCATACCATTACCGCTCGAAGACATTGTCTTGCCTCCGTCTTTCCTGTGCTGGTGTACAGGTTAATGCTGACGGTGGTGATAAATTGTCTTTGGGCCTACGACTGCATTGCCGGCTCTGTCGTGGTGTACTGCGAACAGCCGTTATCATATTAGGTGGTGGAATTGCTTTAACTCCTTGTCATATTCGAATTTTACACAAGGACTGTTACTCGGAAACATACAATAACGGAATGCAGCATTTAGAAAATATTATTATCATCAGTTTGAAATGAAAATGTATTATCCGATTCATTTTTCAGTTAAAGTTTAAAAAATATTGTGAATTCGCATCCAAAAAACATTTTAAGTGTTATATAAAAAAAAGTATCTATAATCTAAACAAAATACTGAGTCCTGATCCTCAACCTTCAGTGACAGCATCATTCTCTTTCCCTCTTTTCTCTTTATCCTACCGTATTATCTGTCTAGCTTTGTCTCACTCTGACGTTCTCTAAGCAATTTACGAGTGAGTTTCATTGTCGTCGGATGGCACGCCAGAGAACGGCCCTCCAAGGAGCAATATCAGACCATCTAATAGCCTCCCGAATAACCTTCCGAATAGCCTCCGAAACACCTTTTTAATGAACTATTGTAGCAGGAAATGAAAATGGGGAAACTGGGTACAATGGAGAACACGGCGACGGTAACAGACTTAAAGTACACGAAGAAAAATATAAAATTATCTTGAATTTCAATTGAATTATTTCTGTTTATTATTAAAAATTATAAAACATGTTAAAAATGAAGTTAATGTTTTATCTTATATATTCTAAATGATTCTGGTAAGTTTCTTGTATTGATTTTCATTGAAAACTCTTCTACAGAATGTTGATATCTTTGAATAATCATCATAAAACTCCTTTAGATGAATTTTATTACAGAAACGTGACCAATCAGAATTAAACTCTTAAAGAAACACATCCACATTATGTAGACTATTTCACAGGCAAACTCCTCAACCGTCAACTATATTGAAAATCTGTTCTTCTTCTTCTTTTAATGCTTATCCATTAATGGTTGTTCGCGACCACATTTTTCATGGCTTCTCTATCTCTAGCGGTATGGATCAATGTGTGAATATCTTTTATACCCGTACACTGCCTCACGTTCCGCAACCATGACATCCTCTTCCGTCCCAATCCTCTCTTACCTTCAATCTTGACCTCGACTATCAACTGAAGAAATTGATATTTATGGCCTCGCATTATATGGCCAAGATACGCAATCTTTCGTTTCTTCACGATGTTAAAGAGTTCACGGTCTTTATTGATACGCCTCATCCCTCAATTTGGCAGTCCATGGTATCTTCAGGATTCTACGATATACCCACATTTCGAATGCCTCTAATTTGTTGATGTTTTAAACCTTAAGGGTCCAACCCTCCATCCCGTAAAGAAGCACTGACCAAACGTAGCACCGCACAAGTCTCAGTCTAAGATCAAGATCAAAGTCGGTACAAAGTGAAAATCTGTTAGTCTATAATAATAACATAAGAAACAAATTTAATCGTAAAAAAATGTTTGTTTGCCTTTTTCTTATTCCTCTTAGTGTAGGTAAATTGTTTGTAGAGGAACTTTTATATGTGTGTTATCTCTTGCTGATTACAAAACTCGAGTTCCATTCAACCCTTCGTACAGCCGAAGGGATATTGTATCCTCCGGGGCCACATCCGCTTCGTGTCGGGACGTCTATTAAGAAACTGATTTCGTAATTAGTCAAATGGTTCTCTTCCGACTCTTAATGTATAATTGTACGGCAACTGCTTTATCCTTTACACGTTCTAAATCAACGAAGACTTATTAACTTCCGACAAAGTGTTGTGAAAATTTAGGAATTTCGTTTAATTGAGTTTTAATTTGAAATAAACTTTATTTCTTAAAGCGAGTAACTGAAATTTAATCACAAATTCTTCCACACTACATCAAATTTCAAGTATTACTACGTTTTACTAATTGTATTTCGATTATTAAACCCGTACGATCTAAATCAAAAGTTTAGATTCAAAAAATAGTATGAAATAATAAGAAACGCTCATTTTAAGTAAGTAATATTTTCATTTATGTAAATTGGAAATAACTTGGTGGCTGGACGAAATACCGTATTATAGTGTGAAAGAAACGAAAATCATAACCTCAATTTTCATTAGAGAGCACACGTGAAACCCTAAGGATCAAACTGTCGTCCGTACCATCGACCGGGATAACGTTTTCTATATGGGTCGGGAAAGCGGAAAAGCGGGAAAATATCCCATAAATAACGTTCAACCTGGCGTGTCGCACACCCGGCGTTCCTCGTTCTCCTCTATTCTCCCTAAGGATTCGAAGCGCGAAAAAACTCAAAAGACCGAAAAGCTCCAGACCAAATGAAAACTTTTGCAATGGATCGCTGCCAGAATGGAAAAACGGATAGAGTAACGAACGAGAGGATATTTGCAGTTGGCGATGGGAGAGATTTATGATACGAATTGTTCTGGTATTAAATATGTACAGGAGGATTTTCCACAACTAGTTGGAAATTTTGTTAGACGCAATTAATAGATCGATAGATTTTCGTCTCCGTAGACATTCTTTTTAGAATAAAAACAGCTGAAATACCGGCAAAAAATAAACACTAGAATGTTTCACATTTATCACGATTGTATCAAAAATTCCATAAACATTTTTAACTCTTTACACATTGAAAAGTATTGCTTCTTCGAGGTTAGATAGTTTTCTAAAACGTATATTAACTTCAACAGTTGAAAGAACATATAATAATAAGAAATGAAGTAACGTCATTCACTAATGAATATGTATCATTATATATAGATAATTTAAAACTTACCAATTATTAACTTGTAGTATCGTAAGGCCAGTATCCTGTGCTAGTTGTTTTTTCTGGTCCTCCGAAGGGTAAGGATGCTGGAACAAAGAAAATTTATCATTAGCTTCATAACGTTTGGTGGTTTGATGTTTTGAGCTAGCCTTCGGTAAGCTTTGCACCGAAAATTACCTTCATACTACCAATGAACTTTGAAACTTTTCGTCAACTTTCCAGAAGAATCTCCTTGGCATAAACGAAATTAGATGACGTTGGCAAAGTCTAGTTAGGACACACCAATGGTCGAAAAATATTAATGAAACCTAATTAAATGAGACATTTACGTTTGGAATTCTTGATGAATATGAAACAATCTATTAAAAACGGAAGAAGAATTGTTTATACAGATAAAACTGTCAAACTCATAATAAAAACTGGAACAACAGAGATAATTTAGCACTATTTAAATCTATAAGAAAAAACTCTGTGGGACTTACAGTGCTGTGTACAATATCCAGAATTTATGGAAAAATCATAAAAAATAAAATCGAACAGGAATATTGCAACATGGAGGCAGAAGAACAGGCAGGCTTCAGAACGGGGAGGTCGACTATTGATCATTTATTTACGATTTCGCAAATAATTGATAAGAAAACCGCCAAAAATCAAGAACTCCACCTTTTGTACGTTGACCTTAAAAAAGCATATGACAGCGTACCGCAAACAAAACTATGGGATGCCTTGGAAAGAACAAATATAAATGCGGCCCTAATAAAAGCAGTACAAAAGCTTTATGAAAACAGTAAATCACAAGTAAAAATAGGAAACAAGGTCTCAAAAGGATTCTCCATCAATAAGGGATTGAAACAAGGATGCTGTCTGTCACCCACACTCTTCAAGATATACCTGGAACACGCACTAGCACACTGGAAAAGGAAATGTAAGAACATGGGCATTCCACTAATCGATTCCACACTATATACCCTGTGTTTTGCAGATGACCAGATAATCTTGGTACAGGACTACGAAGACTTAGAATATATGACAAGAAAGCTAGTAGAGGAATACAGGAAATGGGGTCTAGAAGTAAATTTTAGTAAAACGGAATATATGTGTATTGGAGGAGAACAACAAAATTTAATACTTGAAGAAACACAACAAAAAATAAGTCATTGTACAAAATACAAATACCTAGGCATGATCATCACTAATGATGGAAGATTAGATGAAGCAATAGCACAAAGAAATAACCAAGGAAGACAAGCAATAAGACAACTAAATAGTATATTGTGGGACAAACAAATATCCAAGGAAAACAAACATCGTATATACAATAGCACAATAAAAAGTATAACAACATATAGTAGCGAAGTCTGGCCTCTAAAAGAAAAAACAGTCAAAATGCTTGAAGCCACAGAAATGGATTATTGAAGACGCGCGGCAGGAATATCAAGACTGGAAAAAATAAGAAACGACAGATTCAGGAAGATCATGAAGGTGCAACACACGATTACGGAAGACATTAGAGCGAATCAGTTAAGATGGTACGGACATGTCCAAAGAATGCCTGAAGACCGCATACCCAAACAAATTTTAAATTGGGCACCACAAGGGAGAAGAAAGAGAGGAAGACCAAGATTAAGTTGGAGAGAAGGTATCGAGAAGGATATTCGAGAGAGAGGATTGGAAGAAGATCTTTGGGAAGATCGAGAAAAATGGAAACTGGGAATCGGAAGACGGCAAAGAACGTTTTAACCCGATTAATATATATAGAAAAAACTCTCCAATGATTATTATTATTCGTGAAGGGTACATACATCTGGAGACTACAATACTTCTTTTTATACGAAAAAATTTCAACTTCATGAAACTTAAATTCGTTTGTAACGAAGTCGTCGTTATATCACGATAAGTTACAAATTTTTAGAATGTAAACTGGGAAGCAAAAAAGACAGTTCATCTATCTAGGATGGTCAATTAGTACCAAGCAATCGTCAGCGTTTTCGTTAAAAAGGGGGCGGTGAATAAACGTCCGACGCACGGTAATTTACTTTGGGGCGGTGTTTTCTCAGGAATGACACGTGATTATCCTTGTTCGCATCGTAGAGGCGGCGTTAGAACGTGCAAACATCAAGGATCGACTAATAAATGACAAAAGTCGTAGTCGGAGAATATGTGACAGATTTAAAGGGAAATTAACAAGAAAAATTGATCGGGATGTGCCGCGTTGCATTGTTATTAAATCGTAATCAGCCAAATTTTTGATCGAATTATTTTCCAGTTTGTAATGAAAATAAGCAAAAAATTCCATTTCTGTATATCTCATGTTCTGTTATGGATAACGTGGGAGATTTTCATTTATTCAAATTCAAATGTAAAAGCAAACATTTTTTTCCTCGTACCCTTCTTATCGATTTCGTTGGGAAAGTTATCGCGATTTCCTTTATTTATGGTTATCTCCATCAAAGAAGAGATTGGAAGACCCGATCGTAGGTGGTATGTGATGTGTGAGCACCCTGGGGTACATTAAAATCAGTCCGAGTGTGTGATCAACCCAAGGAATGCGGCGACGTTCACCCTCTCTCCAATTTTCTACCCGTTTCGTGCTGTCTCAATGGAGATACGCAAATAATGGTAGTGGAATATATATAAAGAAATCCCTGTATTATCGTAAAAATCACTATGCATTGCAAAATGGGAAGAACAGGGGCGAACCAAAACACTCTTCTCTTTTTTTGGTTAGAAAGGAATTTAAAAAGCGTTCGTCTTTTGACGTTATACAATATGTGCTAACCTAAACACAACTACTATTTAGTTTGATTGGATACTTTAGTTCTATCCATTCTGTTTAGTCCGATATTAATGAATGTTTTCAATAATTTCTCTCTTATTTCAAAGCAGATTGAATGCGCGGTTTGTTAAAAGGATTTTGATCTATAATTATCAGTATTCCAGTTGCAGAATTCGGATGATACTGCCGATTCAGATATAATCTTTGACAATCTACAAAAACCATTAACAAATTTCCCCAGTATTCATTTTAAGGAAAATTTCTTATATATTTTGCCCCTTCTACTTTTTTAGAATTCGTTTAGAAACAGTAAACTTTTTGCAAACTCCATTTTCAAGTATGCGGAAGAAACGCCTTATCGTTAATATTCCTCTCGACATTACATTTTCTCTTCCGTAAAATCTGTAACAGTCACCTCAAGCTAAACTTCTCAAGAAAACATCTAATGTTATGGAAAACGAGTGTTCTCCCAATTCATCCGACCTGTGGATAGAATTGGTCGTAAAACTCATCCAATAGGTGGTTACGAGTTAGGAACGGCGACAATGGGGAGCGTTTTCGGGACTCCCTTCTTCAATCTACGACTTCTAAATGGGATTTGGGATATCCTTTGATTATCGTTTAAGCCCCTCCGTGTTTTGAATAAAGAAAAAGAGATGTTATGGCGACGAAAATTCTTGTTGGGTGACAATTGAAAACATTTTATTGTTTTTAAAGTCGGCGCTATATAGGAGGTGTAGAATAAGATGTTTGTTCAGAAATTCAATCAGCTAAAAGTAGTACAATTAACTAATGAATATCAAGTTAGGAAACTTGATTTTTTGCTCAACTTAATGCACTATAAATTGTATACAAACTCACACATTAATCGACGGTATTCAAACCATAAAACTTTCTGAAGCAACAACTATAATGTGGGCAAATCAAGTATTCTTATAATGAAATACCCAAGGAAAGTATAATACATAATAGCAAGAGATATCCTTGAGATGTGCCTGGATTAGTGTGTAAATACAATAGATGGCTTCGAAATAACTATCCTGATGATTCTACAGAAGTATGCATATAATAAAAATTAAAAATCCACAGCAGTGAAATCTCCTGTTACAAATAATACTTTTAACAAATCAGTACAGCCGTATTCTTCAATCGCTGCAGAGTTGTTTTTTGTTTCTTCAGAAAAATGTGGACATTGTCATATTTCTTGTGGAACGTGCCGTTTTGCTAAGGTGGTTTAAGTGTTCTCAATGTTCTCAAGATGATCCGCAAGACCAATTTTACATCACAATTTTAATATGCAAGAAGTGTGTCCCAATTTGATACCAGTATTTTTCACGTTTATATAAAAACCTCCTAATAACGTTTCTATTGAAAATGGCCCATAATTATGGAAAAGGATAATGATAAGTTGATAGTTTGTAATTTTTCATGATCTTGAAACGAAGAGGTAATCCAAGCAATGCAAGAAGCAGAATGCACCAGGAGCTTGAACGGACAATGAAAGTTTAAAGAAAAAAAATATCGTTTCTTCGATATCCATGGTATTGTATAGTTCCCGAAGGTCACTATCTTTACCTTCGTGAAAGAATAATAAAACAAGCCAAATCGTGGAAGGAAATGTCATAGATAATGCCTCGGCTCATTCCGTATTTTCTAGTCAAGCTCCGTGATTTCTATACGTTACCTACATTAAAAAGAATAATATTTCAAACAATATACGAAGATGGTTCCAAAAGTACACAATCTATAGAGCATATGTTTCAAGTTTGACTACCCCAGGTTGTTTAGTATTTGTTTGGCACACATCAATAGTGAACGTTTTCAGTGGATTTGTAAACATGGAAGACCAGCATCGCATTGATTGTCCAATTAATTCCTGATTTCAGGAATGTTGAAAATAATCCACAAATAGACACACGGATATAGCAGGCATTTCAAAAAGTGTGGTACATCGTATATTAACTGAAAAGGACAATCAAACCAATGGACTGAAAAGGAAGAACCGGCTCCAAGGAATGCAAAGACCGATCCATCTGCAGGCTATTGCAATGGCCAAAATTAATGAATTAAAGTTTGAGAATTGTTACCTCATGCATCATATTCGTCGAATTTAGCCATTATTTTCTGTTCTCAGACTTGAAAAAATGATTCGGTTGTCAAAGATTTTCGAGCAGTAAAGCTATTAGCTATTTCGAGGTGCTTGACGATGCTTATTATAAAAAGAGTATCGCAATTATTGAACATCGTGTATAGAGTTAAAAGAAGATTACGTTGAAAAATAAATATATGTTTTTCCCAAATTTTCCTAGTCTTTGTTGGGCTAGATACTTCCGAAACCATCCTCGTAAGACTTGTATGCAGCGTTGTACGGATATCAATATTGTTATTTAACAACCACACCTCGTATTGAGGAGACGAATTCAAGAAAGCTGTAGCAAAATACATTCACTAATGTAATAGTCTAAATTGGATTTCTCGGTAAATCACTTTCATGTTAGTTTAATCCTTTTGATCGATATTTAAATTGAATAAAGTAATTATGAGGCTATCCACGTTCGGCAACTACAATAACAGAAGTTGATACAATAAACAATGCGGGCACATCTTATTCCGAGAATGAAATTTATACAATCCATTCAGTGATTGTCTATATCATGGCAGTCGACAATAATTGCAATCCCAAACAAAATCATTTGCGTAGAGCTGAACAAAGAGCAGAGGATACATAAGAGCGCCTTTTATAAATGATGAGTCCATGGGTCGGCCTCTCGACGCGACATCGTCCCAGACTAGTAACATAAACTTTGCCGCATGCAAAACAGTTGAATAATCATTAGCCGGGTCCGACTACCGCCCGTTTGTTCTTTCGACTGGATTGCCGAGATGTGTTGTTTATTTTTTCATTCTATTCAAATGCCGACGAAGAGTATGCGCTTTCAGAAAATAAATTTCCTCGCCACTACAATCGCGGATTCGCTGTTTGATTTAAATTTTGGAATTATTTTTTAACCAACATGTTGTAAAATACCAGGAGTACGAATCTCATCATTCAGCTGCCTCGGTGGCTCTTAACGATTTACCGTACATCTCTACCTAAACACTTTTCTTTTTAGAAATATATTATTCTGTTTTATTCAACTGTCGCGCAAAATTATATGAAATCCGGATTTTTATATGTCCAACAAATATTATTTAGTTTCTAATTGTATTGGTTTCCATAATATATAATTTTGAAGTAAATATAGTTATCTTCCATACTTCTATTGCTCTTTCCCTTCATATACTCTATTTAATAATGGGATTCTCTGTTTCCAGACTCTATTTATAACTAGACCATGGTTTTCTAGACTTTTTTTTGTCCGCTGCAACTAACTGTTGAAAAAGTTTGATGAGAGATTTATTCGTATTCACACAATTGTTAAAATTAAAGCATTATAGCAAAACAAATTGTTGAAAGTATATATAGATTCTTCATCTTCAATTCGAACAGTGGGCATTACACCAGTCTTGAAGAATATATCTAAAATAAAGAATATGATTATGAAACATCGTCGATAAATCAAGAAAGATCCCAGGCATCTCATTAGAAGGTTTTGGATTTCAGATGTGGTGATTCTGAATCAAAACATGAGGCTTATTCGTAGAGCGAACCCAGTACTTCTTCTCCAAAAAGTTATAGACCACAAATTGGGCAAGGATGTGTTACCATCAGTTCGTTCATAGAGCTTGCGAAAAACATTGCAAAAATTAATAAACCGAGGTACGTTGCAATATAAATTTTATTCGTCCCACTGACTACTTTATTTTAAGCGTGAAAAACTATTTCCATCAATCGTAAAAACATATTTTAATGCTTCAGGAATGAAATGCGTGGAGTAGAGCATAACTATAACAAACTAATTCAAGTTCAGGGAGATTATATTGAATAAACTGTGTCAAATCATAAAATTCTTTCTGAACTATAAAACTTCTCATCGTCTTCTTTCGATGCCGTGTTTTGCAGCCTAGGTTATCTCCATGACAATTTGATTGAATTAGTCTCTATCTGTCGATACTGTGAATAGTTTTTCTACTCCCAGTCCCGATAGATTTTTGCGACCTATCCATCTTCTGCCTTCAACCTTTCCCTGAATGACCAGGCGAGGGATGTGATAGTTAGTACCTCGAATTATATGCCTGTTTTCGATCCGTATCCCTCCATTAATGGTACGTGCAGTCTTGAGGATTCTCCGAAAGCACCAAATCTCGAACGTTTCTATTTTATTGATGATGTCAGATTTAAGTGTCCATGTCTCACATCCGTACAAAAAACTGCTCCAAAAGTAACAGTGCTCTTAGTCTGCATTACATCACCAGGAAAAGTTGACTAGAGTCTTGTGATACTCTTCATAGATATACATAAGACACAAGTTTAATCTGATGACATTACATTTTATATAACTGTAAAGTAACTGTCTATCCATCCAACGGATTCTTTATACTTTCCTCATTTGGACTTTCAGTTTAAAAAATAGAATAACGATCTATATACCGTAAATTCTAGGTTAACATTATAAAGTCTAATTCTATGTTTATTTTTAAATCAAGAATGAATTCATTTCTGCGGAATTAATGAGAACTAAAAATAAATTAAATCACTCGCTATCATCAGTCACGGAAAGAGGGAATTATCGAATTTTTTTTATTAGTATGCCTACTAAATGTCATAGTTTTATTAATAATAATAATGGATTAGTCCTCATATTCCATGTCTATACCTTCTCGTTTATATTTCGTCACAATTTACGGTCCATTTCTGCCAGTTTCTAACTTTTACTTTGCTTACTTTACTTTGCTTTAGATTTTTTTTGTCTCTACGTAGTTTGACTAAATTAACACTTGATTTTTCCAGAATTTGAATCAGTTATAAAGAAATCTAGTATTACGTATTTCTTCATAATAATTTTAATGTTAATCTTACCCGCACAACAGCGAAGAAGTCAGAAATGTTTCTAGATACTATTAGATAATTTAAAATGGTTGTTAGATCCTTGCGAATTGCGAACAAAATTGGTCTCAAAAATAATAATAAATGCAAATGCTCATAATAGATTTCTAACATCAGTTTGTTAACTTAAATCCAGTTATCGTGAAAAAACGATATTTTTTGTTTGAAACAGTCGAACGAAAATCGCAAATGGATTGCAATTGATCCCTTGATTCGGACGTAGCTAGCATGAAAATCTTCCTCCATCATGCAAATGCCGACATTACCGTAGGTAAAGGCGAAATAATTTTGTTCCTGTTCGGTTCGTAGTTGGTTGCGTGCCGGCGAAAGATAACACCACCACTCTGTCACCGGTGACGTTATCGGGAACGGAGCCACCATCGCGTTTGTCGACTAATTGCGGCCTGCAGTTTTTCACTTTTTTTTTTTAGTTTTCAAATCAACGAAGTAAAAAGTTTTGTCTGATTTGTGGAGGACAAACCACATCGATAATTCGAATTATAATTGATAACTTTATAAATTTTTAATAGAAACCTTATTATGTAATAAATTTAATATACAAAATGTTCCTTAGTTATTGCAGTGTATTCAAATTAACAATATGTCAAAAATAATTCGAAATAGCTACAGCTATAAAACTGGTAAATTTTGAAAATACACTTTTTGTTGCTGAATAATCAAGTAAGACTCCCGCGAAAGTTGATGGTTACCAATAGCTGAACTAGGATAAGTTGAAAATCTTCTTCATATAGCAAGTGATGCGATGGGGTGTGTATTACACCATTTTATATTTTACTTTAAATTAAAGACACAAGATTCGGAATTAAACAATTTTAAAATGGAATTAAAAACGTCGTGTAGTGGCGAAAAGTATATCAGTATATCAATTTATCCATCTCGTCCTTATTGGTTCCTCTTTCAAATTCAGAAAAATTTTGACCTGGATTACAATCAAATAATAAAATTGTTGAAATTGCCAATTCCACAACATCGACAAGTAAATTACAGGAAACAACAAAAAAGTGGGTAATTTATTTCGGAAGTTAAATAACCACCAACGGCTATTCCAGATTTTGGAATTAACACTTGAAAGTATTTATGCCTTTATTACACCTAACTTTCAACTAAGAATGGCTGCAAATAATTGTCTTAGTGTCGTAGAGATGTGCAACGATGCGAAAAGGCCCCAAAGGGCCCACATCGGCTGCCATTAGCCGTCTACTACAATCCGCGTCGGTAATTTCGAGAAAAACACCGAGCGCGAACCATCTACTCCCCATCACACCTCGCGAGAGGTCTTCTGGGACCAATAACCCTATCTTGAGTATCTCTCTGGGGTTACATAACCCTTATAGAAGCATCGTCGGACCGCCTCTGGTTCAAACGAATCCACTAATAAATTACCAACATACGTACGGAAATAATAACTGTTACGAGAAATAATTGAATTAGAAACTGTGGTTTTTCAAAATGACTAGGATATAGCATCAACATTCGATTTTAATGATGCTAGGTGGGCTTACGATTTTTTATGAAGCACGATAGCAATTATGAAAGCATCATCTAAACGTTATAATAATGTCAGGTCGAGTATTATGCAGCGAAAAACCTAAAGTTTATACTTTAGTTGAAAATATAAGTGAACATTATTGAAAAAATTGGGATATAAGTGAACTAGAATAGAAGTTAAATAATACAAAGGGAAATTGAGGAACAATTCTAAGCAAAACATGAAAATCAATTGAAATATATGAATAAAACTAAAATGTAAAAAAAAAAAGATAAAAATTATACCTCGAACAAGTGACTCTAGAATCTGAAATATCAAACATCAAAGTGTAGGTATAAAGTGGACAAAAGTAATTAAAGAAAAAAGAGATGTAGCAAATCAAAATCAAAAATGTGTCGCGAGGTTTCTTATTAATTCACAAAACGTTAAAAAAAAATAATTTAGACATCAATTGTTGTTCCAATTTCCGATATGAACGATAAAAATTAGGCTAGAATATGACTGATTAAAATTTTCATTTTAAAATCAAATGAAAGTTTCAAGTTTCAATTTTATTTACGTTCAATTTTATGTTAAAATTTTAGCGAATGCGAACGGAAGAACATTTTACGAGGGCAATTTTTTGTTTCAACCTCCGATCGCTCCGCACTACACACTCCGCCATTGTGGATATCCAGGTGTCAGTCGGCGTTGTGCTGCAGCCACGTAAACATTATTGATGCTTCCGCCAAGTGTGAATTGCGAAGTATGACTAATTTTGACAGCTGACAGCAACAGTAGTGTCTATACGTTCGAGAATTACAAGACGTACTCGTAATTTCACTAAGAAGATAACAAGCAACTACAGAAGAATAACCTTACTGGGACTGTGAAAGCTAACAAGATTCATAAGTAGAAAATATACTGGATGATCCATAAAGTGGATTCCGTAAAGGTAAAAGAGTACAAGATCACGTATTTACCACCATTTATAAAGCTGTCCGCCGAGATAGAAATGCATTATTTGGATTTATTGATCTGAAGAAAGCTTTTAACGAAGTAACACGGACAAATATATGTCACGAAATGTCAACCATGTTATTAGTAAAAACCTAATTTCAGAGGTTTTTCTAACCACAGAAAAAGTAAGACAAGATGGTGGCTTGAATCCATTGCTATTCAACCTAATTTCAGATGATATAATGAATATGTGATTATCCAAGTCAAAGAAAGTGTACGTTGGATATAGAAACCTACAAATAGTGAAAATATTTGAGGGAGCATACGCTGATGATATAGTCCTTATTGCAGAAAACATTTATCTACGGAAAAACTTTGACATTTGGACCGATATATTAAGGCAGTTTGGTAAGAGGATATATGCGGAAAAGTCGGCAATAATGGCACTTAACGATCAAACATTAAAATAGAAGGACATAGGATTAAGTGTTCAATACCTTGCAACAGAAATAGAAAATACAGAAATGAAAATGAAGACGTCGAGATTACTAAGAGAATCAATAATGCCCTACATACATTTTACACCATAAATAAACGCCTGCAAAATAAAAGAAATACAAAACTAACTTTCTATAAAGCAGTTTAAGGACCAATATTGAAACACAAATCTCTTTAATAGACAAAAAAGTATATCAAAAATTAACAAATCACCAAATGCGACAAGATCTGGAAATTATGGAATTCATTGAGCAAAGACAGTTAGGTAAGTTGGTGAAGTTATTAACAATGAATGGAAGACTCAAGATATGCGAAGAGAGTATGGAAAGCAAAATTAGGCAAAAACAAAAAAAGTAATTGGTACTATACTTGAGGAAAGAGGCAATACAAGGAGGAAAGCCAAAAATAACAGTATTTTGAGAAAAGAATGGACAAAATTTGTATATAGTACATAACTGTGAACTTAGACATCACTATTTGGTATATGTGGCTACGACGTTTACTATTGAATAGAAAAAGTTAGAAAATACTGAAATGAAACGTAATAATTTGCAGGTTAGGTGATGTTTTCAAGTAAATGTATCGCGGGTTTTGAATTAATCCCCTACATTAAGATAAATAAATTAAAAACATTACCAAAATTATGAATAATTACATTGAAGAATTGGGCTGATATTTTCCAATGATTGTAGATAGTTATGGATCATATTGGCCATATTCAAATCCTTGTAGATACGCTAATGGAGTGAATAGATAGTCTATCCGTCTACCCTTCGCAATATCCGATAGTAAGATTATCGTGCCGAGCTTAATGAGTCGTGCAACTAATCCTGGATCAGAGAGCGAGTGCTAGCGATACCAGCGTCCAGGGACGTCCATCAAATATTCACTCGTCGTCTTTAACATGGTTCTACCGCGACGAAAGGCGGTCTCTTTAGCGCCGCCATCAAATATTGAAACTTGCAACGGAGAAAAAACTCTGAAAAGTCTGAAAAAGTCCCACGAGATCAACGACTAAGCGTTATCTACGGTATCCGACGGGCATCCTTTAATTCCGGCTGACAGGTGGACGGCGGAGGATTTCCTGTGGGAGCCACTCTGACCATCTTATATCACGCCGCTCCCGATACGGATGGACAGAATACGGATGAAGGGGGTAGGGTGGGTTAGTGACGGCGGCGGCTTTGCATGCATGTGGCGGCCAGATAAAGCGACGGCAACGTTAAACGACACAGCCAGAGATGAAATAGACCTGAGGGGGTCCTTCGTTAATCTCTCTTTGTACGTGATACTGGAGAATTACGCATTCGGACTAACTATTAGATAACATATTCCAATAGCTTTCGCTTTGATCTGTGTCGAATGTTTAACCAACTTCGAGAATATAAAGATATTTGTATTTTTTAAGCTGATAATTATTATTTTCTACGTTCGAGCAGCAATAAACAACTTTATTGAACTATATTTACTGGAAAAAGTGGATCTTTATTGCACTGTGCAATAAATATTTATTGCAGTCATCTGTCTTTATAGTACAGAGGTTTCTACCAAATATTTTCGTCCTTTTTTTGTTAGATTGTTAAAAATTTCAAAGATTTGTGGATTTTATTTTGTTATCAATAATATTTATTATGTACTGGATTACGAAATTACTAGAAAATGTATTGTTTTCTAAAATGTCATATTATTATGAATTATAAACACAAATATAAATGCCTCAAATATACGCCATCACGACGGATTAATTTTTTTTTCATGAACGTAGAAAAAATATTGAATGCAACTCATGCAAAAGTGTTTATTGCACTCGACTCAGCCTAACGGCCTCCTTAGACAAATTCACGTGCAATAGACACTTACTTTTTGTACTTGTTACATAAATAACTATTATTCGTTCAATAGAATATTATTTTTTTGTGTTACCACTATAAGGATTAACTGAAAAGTTTTTGACTTCAGCCTGGAAATGTCATTTTAGACATTTGGTTTCTGTTTGACAAACATCTAGTGAGTGAGTACATTATTTTGGGCATTTATCTACAGATCTCAATGATTTTTCCACCTGAATCGATACAAAAACGACTAAAAAATGAATTTTTTGCTTTTTCGTAGGTTTATATCGCAATAAACATTCTACACACATTTCAGTCTTTTAATAGTCAAGATAATTATAGATGCAAATAACAATTATTCAAAAATATATAAATAAGAAATGTCAAAATTCTTGGATTGTTTTCTCTTAATTCTTGATTTTATTTACTTCTTTCCACCAACTTCTCATTATCTGTTTTTGCATGAAACAACCTTTTGATCGTGCTTGCTGAACCTTTAATGGTTACAATTTATTTTCGTCTTTGATCGCATTGTAAACAAAAACCGAAATATTTTGATTTTTGATTACTAGAGACTAATTTTAATAAAGACTCTCTCGGAAACTATAGGGTTTATTTTAAATAATTATTGTGGCTAAAGTGAGCTTGTTTAATCAAAATAGAATTTCCAGAGCCATAAATACACTAATTCTAAGAAAATATTTTTCAAGTTTGAAAAAGATTTGATGTATTCAAGCAAGTACTTCAAAGCAAAGAATGTAATAATTATGAATGAACAGTAGTTCCACAAAAACAGTTATTCTAAGATAAATTTATGAATTATGACGCTTTTTATGGAAAATGAATATGGCTCTAATCACAATCTTGAAAGGTTTGTCTTGTTTTATGCATTTTTTTGTCTGAATTAGATATAATGTAGGCAACCAGCATATACAATATGAGATAAACATTTGTGCAGTCTTCGCTACGAATTTCAAATGAACACAAGCTTTGTAAACGTATACGAAGGTTCTTTTTGGATCAAGAGCTCCCATACTATTAAACTAGACGTACACGCAGAATATATGAGAAGTATAGCCTTTGAAAAAAGGATTTTGTCCGCCATTGCATCACATTCGAACAAATAAAAACTTGTTTGAAGGATAATACGCTGAAACAGAATAGTTTTTGCTTGATGATGGAAGACTATCATGATTTATACCTCTAAACTATTCGTAACTAGGAAGAAGCATACAAAAACGTGAACCATGTTCTTGAATCGATTAAATTACGGATGTAGAATTCATCATATTGTTGAATAAAACGAAATACCTTGATTTTTTCAAGTTCTTCATACAACAGTCAAAATTCAGTCGAATTTTGGATGATATTAAATATGTTTGAAACATATATTTTGGAAATTACATTTGAAACTTTCCCTAAACTCGTGTTTCGTAACCGCGGGTTTTCTCAGTTTAGCCCAACTTCAGGTTGTAATGAAACACTGTTATAAAATTATTATTATTATAAATGTGGTGGTTGCTGTGCAGGAAATTAGAGGACCCTCACATACAGCCGGGGATTAGATGAAGACCCGTAGGACCGTTCACTCTCTGCTTGTGGCATTTAATACAGACAACCGGAATTTTGGACTTTACGACTTATTACTGCTATTTTTATTTAATTTCTCATAACATCACATAACTAACGTGATTTCAAACTAAATTTGAGACGTTCTTAAAAATTGTAATTTTCTTTGATAAACGATCGTATAAAAAGTGATAGATAATAAAAAAAAATGTCAATACGTTAAAATCCTTCGGAAATTCTCATCCGTTAAAGACGCAGGACACATGTCTACGATGAGTTTTCCCGTCAGGATAAACCGGGATATAGCCACCGGAAATACAGCCTCAGATGCATCCATAGCGGAAATGAAATCTCGTAGGCGGAAAGACTAGTTTTTTTACATTTCTATCAGGGCGTTTATAAATAGCAGTTAAATCCAAAGGGTACAAATAATTTTACAGTCACCCTACTCGCATTTTTGATTGACTGTGAGTGGGAGGAATGGCATTTCTATTGGGGTAGAAAAGTCAAAATATATTGATGGTCAGCGAGGAAAACGATTTAAATAAATGACAAAAGATGAGGGTAGATTTACATTGAAGCGGCAATTATTCGGCAGATGAAAACTCACCAATCTTATGAAACAGTAATTCACATAGAAAATCATCATTTTACCTCGGCTCATTCACGTTCAACTTCCATCTTGTGCACACTACGTATCAAATCAGTATTTTTGGTGAAATATATAGCTCAAGATGATCATAGTACCAGAAAAGTCACTATAAGACTTCCATAATAAGATGGTCATGATGGTTTCTTACCTAGTCTAAGCTAGAGGTTGTATTCCATGCGGATGTTTCATCCATCACGTTGTATATGATGCTTTTATTTATCAAATATCAAATTTAGGTATCTACTGATCGATCTTTTTCGCGTGTTAAAACTACACCATAAAAATGAATTTTCAAACATTCTTCTCTTTCAATACGTCAGTTTAATAAATCAAATTCGCTTCTTATATTATGAGAAAAATCATTGATTATTATTGTGTATTATTGAATTGAACAGAACTACTCTACAAGAATTTAATCTCTTATTCAATCGAAAATATCAGGTAATAAGTTTATGAAACTTAATTGTGTATTATATATACAAATTATCAGTCTGTTTCGTTATTGGCGCCTGCCGAAGCGCCTTGTACATCAAACAGATCAGTACCTTCTATATTAGTTGTAAAAAAAATGATCCAATTGTTGTTGAATAAGAACTAAATTCAAATTTTAGAAGAACGACCCGAGAATATTTATGCTATTGTTGTTTATTGTGAATTTTTTTCGTTATCAAAAGAAAGTTAATTAATTTTAAAGGAAAAAAAATGTTTATACCAAAATTAATACTAGACATATCCCATATATTAAGTGTCAAATGAAATAAGCCAAATATCAGAACTCAAAGTATGCATTTATACAAAAAGTATTCATTTTCACTTTTTTACTGTTTTTAAGTTTTTTTAATCATAATAGAATATCAGGGACTTACATTTTAAGCAAGTTTGAAAGAATTTGTGATGTTGTGTTACTTCACTCACACTCAACAATGAAGCAAAATGAAGAAAAAATAATATAAGAAGGCTCCAATATCAAAACAAAAGATAATAGATAGTAATAACGGCGTGAGTAGATGTTTATAGTAAAGTTGCATTAAATTGAAGGAAATGATCCGAAACTAAAAACATTAATAGTACCAATGGTCTAAGGAAGTGAAAGACTAGATGTACATGAAGATCGTACGGTTTGTCGTCGATAGATACACTTTAGAAAGGTTTGAGATCAACGCTGGTGTTCACCAAGGATGCCTCTTTCGTGCTCCTCTACATCAATGATCTACTCGATGAAACTACAAGGCACAGATTCGTCCATCTTTGAAATATTGCCGGCACATTTGGAGCTCGGCTCCCAAACTTACCATGCTCGATTCAATACAGAGGAAAGCAGTTCGACTTATAGGCGATCCAGACTCTCTTTTATAGATACTTCCGAGCTGTCCAACATAATCCAACCTAGAGCAGTTTTTGAAAGCCCTACTCGATAAGCGGACACCGTTAGCAGTTGCTCAGAACTTTAATTTATCGATACGCATTTGTTTTACGTTTACTTTTGTGTAGATTACGCCTTAATGTCACTCACCGTTAAATGTTGAAATAACCACGCTCTGAGAATATTTGTTGCTACTTTGGGAAATATGCCTCTCTTTTTTTGATTTTTCTTTCCGTTCGTGTCGTCGTCCTCCTCTCCTGTACCCTCCCCGCTACCGATACTCGCATTACTCGCTTCACCTGCAACAATCAAGAAATTCAATGTTTTTTAGGTTATTTTAAAAATTATACGAAACATTTTAAAAACAATAATACGTCTGCCCATTGGATTTCATTTTTATAAATGAAATTAGTGACGGTATACGGAATTTTTTCCGATGCACCAATATAAAAAAAAACTTTTGAAAATACTAAAATTAACTCAAATGAAAGAATAGGTTGATACAAAATGTAGATACTGAAGAAGGTAGCTAGAGAGGAGGATGACGCTGTACACAAATGGTTAAAATGTTGATAGTGATACATTCCATTTGCCTAGAAAAAAATCATTTTCCTATTTCAACAATATATTAAATTATTAAAATAGTTTATATATAAACAGTATATTTATGTGAATTGATAGAAAATTACATTTTGCCTATTCTTTCAGATGATTTTTTATATAATTGTTTATCTATCAATATTATTATCTTTAATAGATTTATTGTTTTATCTAGATCAAACAAAGAAAGACAAGAAGATTTGTTTTTTAGTTATTCTAAAGCAGTGTTTGATTGTCAAGGGTGCAGTTCCTAATTGAACTCGACAAGATTTCGATTCCAATTTTAATTATTTGGTATACTTTGGTTTAATGACATCAAATTATCAACTGGGTGTTTGGCGTCGTCAAGTAAACTTTCCTGTGGCAGGTTCCGCGGGAAACCCAAGAGGTTTGAAATCTCGGTTTGCAATCAATAGTAAAACATTTATTTAGCTGCTATCTTTAAAAAACTAAATATATTGAATAAGGAGCTTCAAGTAATGAATGAAATATTTGTTTTCAGTACCATTATTGAATCGTATCAGACACATATTAACAACAAAAACAGTTTCATTGACGCCGAAAATATGAAGTAACTGATAGCACTTTAACTTGTCAATCATCCTAATATTCTATTGGATGATTTAAAAGGAAGGTTTTTTGCTTCGAGACAATTTGATTTTCCAGTATAGATGATGCAGTCAACGTTAGTGGAGTTGTCTGATTATCAAATATGTAGTGTCAAGAAAATCAAAATAATTTGTCATTCAAATACTTAGATTCATTTGGATTTAGTGCTCTCAGAGCCGGATTAAGCTAGAGGCTTGGGGGGCTATAGCCTCGGGCCCCAGGTCCAAGAGGGCCCCATCATTTGGAAATCATTCTGTATTTTTTGATGTGTTGATACCACAAATTTAACGTATCGATATTATTTTGTGAATTTTTCCGGGTTTTCGAATTGCTTAAAGGGGCCCCGTCATTATTTTAGCCCCGCGCCTTATAAATCTTAATCCGGCCCTGAGTGCTGTGAATGCTTCAGTAAAAAAATTGGCTGGACATAACACAACATGGAGACGGATGCTAACCAAATTGACACCAAAGATTTCATGTTAAAATAAAATAATATAGAAATTTTTATATAAATTAATTGGAATTCGATATTCAGTTTATAATAATACGTTTTGAAAACTTACTGCGTTTTATTAACAATTTTCTCAATCCTATAAATCGAATTTCTTAAGTGAAGAATTCAATTTTTCAATATTAAAAATTGTGTGTCTTACATAGGGGAAGCATAAAAATTTTATAGAAACTAAAAAGACTGGGAAAACTGTATAATGTATACAAACAAGCGACGTTTACAAATAATCATTATTTGGAAAAATGCAGTAACTATATTAAAAACGATGATGATTATTTGACACACTATTCATGATGAATTTGAATCATTATTATCCGAATCCATTATTTTAAAACACCAATACAGAAGTTGTCTATTTGATACTAGTTTAATATTTTGCATAAATTTTTTTATTGACAATTTTAGATATTATAAACAATTGAGGTAATTTACTTATGAACAAAATTCATATTTTTTAGAATACTTCAATTTTCAAACCGAAAACAGTTTCCTATGAAAAATAACTTTCTTTTGTAATATTACTACTAATAAAAATTGATTAGAAAATTGTATTAATGAACAAAATTATTACAAAAGAGATTATTAGATACGATTTACCAACCATAGGATTGTAAACTGCATTCAATAACCATTGAGCTGTCGAAGTTACTTTATATTTGTTGAGAATTTTGTGAAATCGTGTTAATTTCATTACAAATAGTATTATAGAATGATAAAAATGGAAAATTTTATATTTTCTAGTCAGAATGAAGCCTGCGACTATCGAACTGCAAGGTGACGACCTAACCACGCGACCGTCAACGCCTTTTTGGTTATAAATCGTTGACATAATACATATATTAAATCATAATTATTTTTATTATTAAAATATCACCGTCAAATATAACCAATGCTATTGATATAATTAATTGTGTTTGTCGGATTAATATTTATTAGTTTAGAATTACTAACAATTAGTAATTGATTCAAAGTTTCTAATGAATTAAAAAGTTTAAAGTCAACAGATTTAATCAAATGATATGTGGTCATAAAAATTTTACATGCTGTACACTTGATTGGACACACACCGTATTACAATTAAAAATTTCATTGTTTTCTCTTCTTAAGAGTTAGAAGGTGGGGAATCCAAGATTTTCACAAAAGAAAATGGCGAACAATATATTTTTTATGATCTGTTAAACAAAATTATCAAATCCCTCTCTTTGTTTTCACTTATGCGCCACTGTAAACTCTAATTACGATACGCAATTTTGCGGGTGTTGTAATGTGTGAGAGTACAGTGCCGGCGTGTCGTTTATGCAAAAACAAGCGAGGGTGAACAGTTTTAGAGGGGGTTAATGAGTCACTGCCAAAGGGGAAGAAATCAGATTAGGGTCGACCTCCGATTTTCAACTGTTTGTTGTTTGTTCTCCGTCGAATTGTAGTCATTACCAGAATCACAAACACACGCGGTTTGCTGAGTGAGAACAGAAGAAGGGTCCTTATATACGGTGAGAGCGATGACAATTAGAACGGAAGGAGTCAAGAGGTTTACGTTGTTTTTGTTCACGCTGTAAAGAGAATTGTTGGTGCTACGTCGATATTGATTGATTTTTAGATAGATTTTTTGTAAATGTGAATATAAGACAAGACGATATTAATATTGGAAATGATTTTATTTTTAATTAGTTTAATAGATAATTTTGTTTTGGCAGCAATAATAATAGTAGTCGTTATCTAAATAAAAATCCAAGTTGTTATGCACTAAGAACTAAATTAAACTACGATTAACCAAATACATTAACAAACAATCTCCTTCATAAATATTTTCTGAAACATCCACACTGAAATTTATATCTTCCATTGTCTATCTCAAGGAACACATGTTACTTTATGTTAATCGACATTATGAAGATAGCTGTGCCTGTCAGTTGTCAGACGAATTGCCTATTCACGGCCTAAGCTGATTACCATGGTCGAAAATAAACGATTGTCAAGTGTCACTCCGAAACTGACGTTTGTTTAAGGCGCTGTCTATCAATGCAAGCGGTGTAACGTCCCCGAGGAAAGGTTCATGAAAGTATTTTTGGTATCTCGAGGATACATGCGAAGATTTATATGAGAATCTACATCTTAATGTTAAAATTTGAAAAATATAAGCGATTATAATTATTCATTATATATCAAATCTAAACTGGAAATTGAAGGAGATTGAAGGTTAGTACGAATAAAAAATGAGACAAACAAAAAGAACATAGAAAAAAAAATTGAATTAATATATCAAATTATAGAAAAAAGTGTTAAATGTGTTATATCAGTCTAGTACCAGGACATATACGCTGTAGTAATGAGGAAGATTCCCGCTTTTATACTTGAAGAAATATCTAGAAACAATACTATGCATATTTTGCTCTAAATTTTAATACTAATAAAATTCCGCTCATATGAATTAATAGTAGTTTCCGAAAAGTCCGTAAGTCACATATAGGATAAACGAAACGTGCTCCATGGTGGATTTGTAGTTCAGTTTCTTACCAATAAAGTGCAGCGAATGAATAGAAACAAACAGTGTGGATTATTAATGTGATAAAGTAACTGAAGAGCAAGCCATTTCTGAAGGAAAACGGCAAATACAAAAAGAACATGACAAACCAAAAAGAGCAAATCACGTTCACGTTCCTAACGAACGAGATTGGACACATTGAGAAGTAAAGATAAAGAGAGAGAGAGAGAGAAATGCTTTATTGTGAAAAAATTGTTTACAATTTGTGGAAACCAAAAAACAAAACAGAAATAACTAAAAGACTTACACAAGACAACAACAATGAATAATGAAATTACCTTTCAAAATGTATCGAAAATCACAAACAACATTAAAACAGTGCGCAGCATGCTCCGAATATTAAATGTTAGTATTTGAATAAAAGTCTTTTATAAAGTAAAAGGCACTTTCCGGTAGCTATGCCTTCAAATCAATGCTAAATGCGGGAAAAAACGTTATAGATTTGATTTCAATTGGCAAATGATTGTGCATTTATTTTGCATTGTACAGTATTGAGCTATTAACCAATTCCGAACGTGGAGTAATTAGATGAAGGTCGTGGTCTGCGTTCCTAAGTGTATAGCTGTGCAATGATCATTCTAAAATTAGAGAAGCGTGCTTACGGATGAAGCAAACTGATTCAAAGATGAACAAGGAAGCAAGAGTCAATGTTTCTAATTTTTCAAAGAAGTCCCGATAGTAAGACACTCTTTAGTAGTTTAAATATTCACTCGAATTGAGTCGCACTAGACGTACCCTAGAAAGGAATGGCATATCGCAGATTCGACTCAATAAGGGCGTCATAAAATAACATAGAGTTGGATACAATAGGCTGCAATGTATTGTTTATGATAAAAATTAGGGCCTAGTATTGAGTCTTAAGGCATCCCACATTCTGTTGGCTTGCCAGAAGACATTGTATCAGAGAAACCAACAACGCAATGAAATAAAAATAGAGATTTAGGTATTTTGATTTTTATAAAAATACTGATATATCAAAAAATTATGATAACTAAATTTGTTAAACGTAAGTCATATAGATGTTTGATGACTTACAAGTGTACTAGATTTTTCTTGAAAGACATAATAATAATAACAGGTGAAATAGAGAAATAAAGTTGGAAATGAAAGTATAAGACAAATAACAAAACAAGAGCCGTTAGTGAGAGATGAAAAGTTAATTAAATTGGTATCAATATATTCTCAGTATAAAAACAGAATTACAAGAAGAGAAAAAAAAACCGTGAGCAGCAGCGCTCCATCACGAAAGTCGAATTTTTCGTCGAATGAAGAATTTAACTAATACACAAACAAATCTTTCCATAAAATGAATTTCTTGGAAATGATATCAATTCTCAATCTTATTTCTTTATATGGAAAATTTGCTATTCCTCAATAACTTTTCATTTCACAAGTTAACTCCCGGTAGTCTCGAACCCTCTTGTTCAATTCCAATTGACAACAAAGAAAAAATTGTCATAATGACAAGAAATTTCGAAAATGTGAAGTAAAAAAAATCACCCTAGCAACGATCATATTCGTATTATTCATTAAATAGGAGGCGGTCCAGTTCAACAATTACAACGATCAAAATGATTTCGGGCGTTTTGTGCTAGAAGAACTGAAGAAGAAAACTTTCAACTTGAGAAAGACAATTCTTCAACATCACCCCTACTTGCATGCGAAGTTCGAACCCTCTAGTTAAACTTTTACTGGCCAAAAACTAGGAAAATATAACAAAAATGGCCATAAAATGGAGAGGGGTGGAGATAGAAAGTTTCGACCTTAGACAGGAAATCATTTCGCAACTAATTGAACCTACATGCGAAATTTAATTTTTCAGTCGCTTTTCGTTTGACCTGCAGAGGTGAGCAAAGGTCAAAAACCACTTTTTTTGCACTGAGACCCCTCGAAATATTTATTTGTTTTCAACCAAACTCTAATAACATCAATCCGCCGCCAAAAAAGCCATGTATGCTAATTTTCAACCAACAGACATTCGCAAAACCATCATAATCGTGTTCAGGGGGTCTCAAAACATGGGAAAAATGATGTGCCCCCCATTTTTCTTCTAGTCATGCCTACCGTAATAGTCTAATTTTTCCTTGAAAAATTCGACTAAAAAAGTTGTAGTTCAAGAAATTTAATGACCTAATTAAGGAGATATGAGATAAGAAAAGAAAATTTTAACACAATACAGGAAAGGTTACAAGAACATTTGACATTTAAAAAGAACGAAAAAATAATAAGAAGATGAAGA